>NC_066517.1:18654049-18876549 GCF_024679095.1 Eriocheir sinensis | reverse complement strand
CATCGTATTGCCCATTTCCGATTTCCCCATCACCCAGTCAGAGAAAAAATGGGGAATTCATAAATTTCCCCGTTTCCTTACCATTTCCCTTCCCCGTTTGTAAAAGGAAGAGAGAGATAAATAGATAGACAAAGAGTAGACACAGAGAGACGTGTATAAGCAGATATACACACACACACACACACACACACACACACACACACACACACACACACACACACACACACACATATATACACACAGACAATTGACCATATTCTGAAACATTTCGTCATCCAAGCACACGCATTTACTAAGGTTTTCATAGGAGTTTTGAGCCTTTCCGGGGGTAGCTTGTTAACTCTGCTGGTCTCTGTGGTCAAGGTCTCGGCACAGTGAACGTAAAAAAACACTCATGGGAACGCGTTTGATTTCCTTTTCGGACTTTGGAAATAGTTGGTGTGTAAGGCGGAAGACGACTCCTCACACACACACACACACACACACACACACACACACACACACACACACACACACACAGACAAACAGACACACAGGCAGACTCACATATACAAACACAGATGGATTTTACATTTCTTGTGTGTGTGGAAGTAATGGAAGTTAATTAAAGTTCGACGCTAAACAAGAATTCAAACAGACTAAGAATAGATCAAGGAAGTTTGGTTGAATATAAAAAAAAAAAAACGGAAATGGTATCTTACTGTCATCGGGTTCTTTTTTTCTTTTTTATTCAGAATGTCAGTCGATCAGTCTGTGTGTCTGTCTGTATCCGTCTCTGTCTGTCCCATTGTCTGTGTTTATCTCTATTTGTGTTTCTCTTGTCTCTTATTTTTTCCTCTGTCGCTGTGTTTGTTTATCAGTGCTTGTCTGAGTGTTTGATGATGTTTTCCTTGTTAGTTTAGTGCGCGCTCACGCACACACACACACACACACACACACACACACACACACACACACACACACACACACACTATTAAATTTTTATCTCTCGCGTGTAACATTTTGCAAGGTGGGTTTTCAAGAACAATATATTTTAATAAACGACCATTTAATGACAGAGTTCAGCACACGAATACCACCACCACCACCACCACCACCACCACTACCCCCTTGCCTACCCCTCATAAAATCCCTCAAGAACTGCTAAAGGCAAGGATGAGAGAGAAAAAATATTGTTGCGAGAGAGAGAGAGAGAGAGAGAGAGAGAGTGTGTCAGAGAGTCAGAGAGAGAGTCAGAGTCAGAGTCAGTCAAGGTAAGGCAAGGTCCCTCACCTGATCAGAGAAGGTGAAAAAGAGAGAGAGAGAAAGACACAAAAGTCAAAGTGTTTTCCCGTGTTTTGCTTTCCTTCCTGTCAGCCTCCGCCCCGACAAGTTTCCTTCCTCTCCACGCGCCTTCTTCCCCTCGACTCCCACTCTTGGACGCGTTCCATAAATCGCTTCCGTCTCGTCGTAAACAAATAGATATATCAAGCAAGAAATATGTAACGAGGAAGAAATGAATTCGAGACAGACGGAGAGAGAGTTATAGTTTACTTCCTCTTCACTTTGCTCACAAGGCCTTATTATTATTATTATTATTATTATTATTATTATTATTATTATTATTATTATTATTATTATTATTATTATTACCGCCAAGAAAAAGTGGTAGTAGTAGTCGTGGTATTAGTGGAAATAGTAGTAACTGTAGTAGTAGTAGTAGTAGTAGTAGAAGTAGAAGTAGTAGTAGAAGAATTATTATTATTATTATTATTAGTAGTAGTAGTAGTAGAAGTAGTAGTAGTAGTGGTAGTAGTAGTCGTAATAGCAGATGCTCACCTTTATACATTTATATCTCCTTGACAAAGCTGGACCGGTCTTGAGGTATGCATGTGCTCCACTTCCTGAGCCTCGTAAGTTTTCCTCCTGCACTGATGAAATTTATGTCATCTTTTATTTATATATTCAATTTTTTATTCATAAAAAGGAGCAGAGATTGGCAGATGTTGAATATATCTCCTGAAATCCATCCCATGAGACTCTTTTCATTTTAATTGAAACGGCAGTTATGGATGAATACTATGATGATTATATTTTGATTTTAGTAAAGCGTTCGACAAAGCTCAACAGTGTAATTGAGGACGCTAGTGTTCTCCAAGACGAACTAGACAAATTGTATGATTGTGCGGGGAAGTGGCAGATGGAGTTCACTGTCGGAAAATGCAATACTCTGAGTGTAGGAAGGAATAACCCTTCACATAATTATTGTTTAAACTACACAACCCCCAAGCAGGTCTAGGTGTGAGAGGGATTTAGGGATCTCAGTGAGCTCTGATCTCCGTCCAAGGGCACAATACATCCATGATAGAAAGCGTGCAAACAGGGTACTATAACATGATCCATTTCAACGAGCGTAAGCAATAGAAGCTCTGAAGTCATCCACACGCCATATGTAGCATTACTGAGACCTCATCTCGATTATGCGATTCAGTTCTGGTCACCTTACTATAGAAAAGATATCAAAAGGTTAGCATCGGTACAGAGGAGGATGACAATGATGATTCAGGGGTTAAGAAACTTGCCTTACGAGGAAATACTTAAACAATTAAACTTGCATTTTCTAGAAAGCCGAAGGGTGCGAGGAGACTTGATCGAGTTTTATAAATAGATGACTGGCTTTAATAAGGGGGATATTAATAAGGCTCTGATGGTAAGAGAGCCGGGTAAGACACGCAGTAATGGGTTTGAATTGGATAAGTTGAGATTTAACAAGGATATTGGCAAGAATCGGTTTACCAACAGTGGTGGATGAATGGAACGGGCCTTGCAGTCATGTAGTGAGTGCCAGTACGATAGACACATTAATGAAGATCAAATAAAATTATGGATAGTAATGTTAGGTGGGGTTTGGTTCACTGGAGCTGCCTTGCATATGCCTACCGTCCTCTTGCAGACTCCCTATGTTCCTCTGTTAGTCTACGTTTTGAAGTTATTGTTATGTAGCCTTATTTTTATACATGAGTTTTTGTGCTTTTTTATTCAGTTTCTTTATACGTATTTTCTCTTTTTTTGTATTTGATTGGTTTATTTTATTTGTATCGCTCACTGTTTGGGGTGATTCGAGGTTCGTTTTTTAGAGTCTAACCGCGTTTCTTGATACGAATAATAAATCAATCAGTGAAGACTGTCACGCCAATCAAAAAGGATAACAGATGACTTTTTCTAAAAGCACCAGTAATGGTACGCAAGCTCCTTGCCCTTTATATCTATTTTTCCTTCTTATTTTTTCTTACTATTACTACTATTCCTACTATTACTGTTGTTGTTGCTGTTATTATTATTATTATTATTATCATCATTATTATTATTATTATTATTATTATTATTATTATTATTATTATCATTATCATTATCATTATCATTACTATTGTTATTATTATTGTTATTATCATTACTATTATCCCCATTACAATGCATATCTGTTATTTCCTTTCTTTTCTTAGTATCGCTCTTTTTCTTCTCTCTTTCTCAAGACGCAAAAAAGGAATGACACATTTTACTCCCTTCGAGCTATAATTATTCCTTTCCAAGAACCTATTTGTTGAGACACTCCGAAGAACACGTGTAATGATACCCTTTGCGCCCCTCCCTCTGCTCCTTTGGGCCGGGTTGTTCTCTACTTTCACTGGACACAATTTTTTCCCTTCCTCTGTCTCGCTTCCGTCCTCAAGATACATAAATATTATCCCGGAACCTTTAACGAAGACGAGGCAAGGCAGGCAACCACACCTTCATCTGACCACACCCTCCTCTAATCCTTGTCCTCCTTCTCCTCCTCCTCCTACTCTTCTTCATATTTCGTCATTCTCCCTCTCTTCCTTCCTCCTTCTCCTCCTGGTGTTCCGAATCCTTGTCCTCTTTCCTCTTCTCCTGTCTCTTCCTTTTTTATCCTCCTTGTCCTCCTATTCTTTTTCATATATCATTTTTTCTTCTTCCTCTTCTTCCTACACATGCTTCGAATCCTTGCCCTCCTTCTCCCTCTTCTCTTCCCTTCCTCCGTCCTTCAATCTTTTATATATTAATTTTTATCCTTTTTCTCCTGACGCTTCCACTCTCTTCATCTTTCTTCCTCTACCTTCTTTTCCGCCTTCTTCTCCTTTTCTATACTTTTCTTTATTTTCATCCTTTCTCCCCCTTCTTTCTACTCCTACTTCTGTTCCTCTTCCATTCTCTTCTTTCCCCCATTCTCCTTCTGTTTCTCTTCATCTTTCATCATCTTTCGCTCCTGCTCCTCCTTCCCCTCTTCTTCACGCATCATCTTCTTTGTTTCCCATCCACCTTCTACTCCTCTTCATCTTTCATCATCTCCTCTTCTTCCATCTCTTGCTCCTCTTCTTCGCTTCACCTTTTCCAGAGCTCCGTTTTTTCTACCTCCATTTCGTTATCTTCCGCTATTATATTTTCTCATCTTGTTCTCCTTTCCTCCTCCTCCTCCTCCTCCTCCTCCTCCTCCTCCTCCTAATCTTCCAGCTCTTCCTCCTCTTTTCTTTTTATATTCTTACTCTTTTTTTCGCTTGCGCACAAAGGTCGTATTTTCTCTCTCTCTCTCTCTCTCTCTCTCTCTCTCTCTCTCTCTCTCTCTCTCTCTCTCTCTCTCTCTCTCTCTCTCTCTCTCTCTCTCTCTCTCTCTCTCTCTCTCCCACCCACCCCGCATGTTTTTCTAAGGCACTATTATTTTTTTTCCTCGATGTTTGCCTCCTCTGCCCTTCTGGTACTAATGCTGTTTGCTTCCTCTTATTATTATTATCTTTGCTTTCTTTCCTGTGTGTGTGTGTGTGTGTGTGTGTGTGTGTGTGTGTGTGTGCGTGTGTGTGTGTGTGTGTGTGTGTGTGTGTGTGTGTGTGTGTGTGTGTGTGTGCGTGTGTGTGTTGAATAGAATACCTTGGTACTATCTAATGGCAAACACCTGATATATTAATTGGCTTTTCTTTCAGTAATAGGGATTAGTTAAGCCAGTGAGTCGGAGTTGAGCACAGTGGCAACGCGTCCGGAAACTATGACCCTTAAAGACCTACCTCCATGCACACATAGTTTAGTTCGTGGGTCCAAATAGTGAATCTCCATTACTTTAAGAATACAGAGCGATAATAAGGAAAATCAGCTCAAATATAATCTAAATTTGCTCCTCTTCTATTATGCTCTGTTTTACATGTAGATTATGTTAATGAGCCCTGTGATTTTCTTTGACAAACACTAATGGCCAGTTTCACAGTTCCCCATGACAGGTTACTAAGCTCCGAAACCAATACCAGAGCCTTCGAAATTTCCTTGTATAGTGTCTAGTCTTTATATTTAAGTTCACATATTTGATGAAACTATACAGGAAAAGTCTTGTGTATTTAGTGTGGCATCGAAGACTTCACCATTTTCGATTGCATAGGATTCTATAATTTGGTTCGGGCTGTTACGAAGACACTGTGTTGGACTGTGAAATCGGCTCAAAAACACTGAAATTCGTCACAAACGCATCGTAACTGAATCCAAGTCTCGCACTCTTTTAAGCATCAAAACACTCCCTTGGCTTTAGTGATCCAATAAAAAGTACCACAAGCTCATTACGCATATCAAGAACATAAGAAATATCTGATAAAGAAGACCAAACAATGATTCTGGTGTGTATTTTGCGTTGAGTGAAGTGTTATAGATAAGCGAGTGTTGTTGTGAATGCTTCTTACACTTAACCAGTTCGCTGCGATTGGCACGGATTTCGCCTTCACTGGTAGCCTGGTAACATGTAGTCCCAAATCTTTATCTGCCTCTGTGGTGAATAGTGCAGTGTTTCCCATGTGGTATTGGTGTACTGGATATTCCCTCCCAAGGTGCAGGACTTTACATTTTTCTTCATTGAATTGTAGCAGCCACTTTTTGTTCCATTCCTGCAGCTTGGTGAGGTTTTCTTGTAGGCGGTTCGCATTCAAGGGGTCAAACAACGTAAGAATGATGGAATATTAAGCCGATGAAAATAAATACGTAGACGAGCCACAGCAAACAGATATAAGAAGTCCTGCTTAAAACTTTCCAAAAATATTAAAAGAAAACAATAGAGAAAAGAGCGAATCAAGAAGCATAAAGAAATTCAGTTTAAAAGCAAGCAAGAGAGAAAAAGCCAAACAAAAATAAAGGCAAATGCAGAGAAGAGATAAAATCAGAACACGCACGGCATGCAGCTTGTGCCCCAGAACCACGAGCGCTTTTACCCAATCGTGTGACGTCTAACGAGAAAGGTAAAATCAGTGTTGAAATCCTTAATAAGTCTCTGGCACTTCCTCATTCACCGTCCAAGTGCATTACGTTCGTCCGGGCTGCAAGGTGACCGTCAGGAACACAGGAAACGAGATAGATAGATACATACAGATAGATAGATAGGTAGAAAAAGAGAGACAGGTAGAAAAAGAGAGATCGAGGGAGAGATTATTGCAAAAGACATGTATTCAGATAAGATCAGCGGCAAGTAGACAGCCAAACAGACATAAAGATAAAACAGACACCCAAACAGGAACAACTACCCAGACAGACAGACAGACAGACAGACAGACCAGAAGAAGTAAATAAGACATTCACCCTAATATTTCCCACAATCAAGTTCACAACAGACAAGGAAACTGCCAAAAAAAGGGACAGACAAATATAGCATGATGGAGGCAGGTAGGAGGCAGGAGGAGGCAGAGAGAAAGAGCAAGAGAGGGAAGTGAAGGAGGGAGGGAGAGAGGGGAAGTAACACCAGGGAAGCGCGGAAGAGATGACCTCCCTCCATCCCACAGCCTCGGTCATTAAGTTATCGCCGTAAACTGATTTTTTTCCCCCGTGAGACTGGACGCGTTGACCTAGACGGAGCCTCCTGGTCCTCTCATATAGCGGCGGCAGGCGTTGGGTGTGACACTACAACGTGGAGGCGAGAACGAGGCGGACACAGAAGCGAGAAGACACCGAGATAAGTCCAGTGAGTGCCTGGCTACACGTGTTATTGTTTTGGTGCGCTAGTCTGCTCGCTCTCTGCCGCTACTTGGCTCACAACACACATCTTTGTTTTGGTGGGCTACTCAGCTCTTTGGTTCCAGTTACTCGGCTCATAACACGACATACGCCAACTGAAGTGTGACTGACGGTGTGACGAACGATGCGCTTTAGTGGTTCGGGTGTGTATTTTGCGTTGAGTGAAGTGTTATAGAAAACCTAGAGTGTTGTTCATCATTATTCCATCTCGAGAGGAAAGAAGGATAAAGATAATTTGTAGGTAAAAGAGGAAGCGAAAAGTGAAGGATTGATACGAGAAAACTATCTTTCCTTCGTGACAAATGGACTGAGTTAGTGGGTTGGGTGTAATGGGTGTGTTTTGAACGGTAGTAAGTGTAGGGAGAGAGGTGAGGTTGATTAATTAGCAGACAGGCAGGTAATTGACTTCGCTTCGATCTACCATTTACTCCAGAGGTCAAGGGAGGGGAAGACAATAGGTGGAGACAAGTTAGTAAATAGTAGTTCAGTAGGCGGGGTAGTGATGGCAGAAGAGAATGGGTGTGGGTATTGAAGAGCAAATGTTTTAGTGACATTCTCTCTCTCTCTCTCTCTCTCTCTCTCTCTCTCTATCTATCTATCTATCTATCTATCTATCTATCTATCTACCTGTCTGTCTATTTATCTCGCATATATGTATGTTTGTATTTATCTATCTATTTTATCCAACAATTTATCTCTCTATCGCTCCACCTCTCCATCTCTCCATTCATCTAACTATCTATCTGTATCTATCTATCTCTCTAGCTCTAATAATCTAACAATCTATCTATATCTGTGTATTTCTCTATCCATCTATATCTGTTTATCTATTTGTCTATCTATTTCATCAAACAATACATCTTTTTATCTCTCCACCTCTCCACCTATAAATCTATCTATCCATCTATCTGTCTATCTGTCTATCTACCTATCTACCTATCTATCTATCTATCCATATATCTATCCATCTATCTATCTATCTATCTATCTATCTATCTATCTATCTATCTATGTCTATATGTATGAGTGTCAATCTTAAAGGAAGCAAGCTCGGGCAATATAATAGAGTTTACAACCAGTACATCACTTCCTCCTGGACGCAAAGGTTACTCGGTCATAACAGGAAGTGCAGGTAAGCCACGCGACCTTGATCTACCTGATGAACGTGGGAACAGGTGTGGCTTCAGGTAATATACACACGCCTACAGTCCACTAGTAAAAGATAACTGGTGAGGGGTTTAGATCGCAATGACTTAATCCTGTATAGGTGTAAAAGATATGGAATTGATTGACTAATAAATCCTATCGTTCTGTAGTCGTGGGAGATACTTATTGATTTGTTTAGATCTTAATTGGATTCACACGTTCTCTGTAATGTAGGGTTGTGGAAAATAAGCACACACAGTAAGCAAAGGAGTAAAGTAAAACACAAATAAAATAAGAGTACGGAAAGTTGAGGAGAGTTAAAAAGCATCACAGTGTTACTAGAGATTGCCAATACTTTCCTTCTTATCTATGCTTTGTCACAAGAGATAATAAGTAGAATGATAGTAATACATTTTCAAGCAAGTTGCCGATATTATTAAAGATTACTTAATGGCGCTTGGCTGTTATCGATTTCAGGTTGTAAGTTAAATTCTGGGATATATTAAGTGAAGTGATCGTATTCCCTTTACATAGGATTTTGCTTTTCTATTATGCATTAGCTTGTTATCTGAGAGCCTTTCTTAGTGATTTACTTTACATTTATACTTCAGAATACGGTGTTTGGTTCGATAATTTGTGCTTTACGCATGAATGATTTTGAGAGATATTCGCTTGACTTTTATTATCAAAGATGCAACACTTATCATGCCTCAGTGTGTTATTTAAATACTTTACTTTGAGAGGTATTTAACATTTTGTCGTTTAGGATACGGTACTTTAAGATAATTTCAGTGTTTACGTAAATATAACGCTCGTTTTCTATTGGCAAAGGTGTGTGTGTGTGTGTGTGTGTGTGTGTGTGTGTGTGTGTGTGTGTGTGTGTGTGTGTGTGTGTGTGTGTGTGTGTGTGTGTGTGTGACATTTCCGAGCCTTGCAACAACAGAGCGAAAAAAAGATAACTAAAGAGAGAAGAAAAAACACTCAGCACAGTTCAAGAGCAACTTCCGGCCTTGACTAACCTCACCTGACTTGCTGGGAGGAGGAGGAGGAGGAGGAGGAGGAGGAGGAGGAGAAAGAGAAGGAGAAGAAGAAATGAGGAGAAGGAGATGCAGGAAAATTGATAGGACAAGCGATATCTTTAAAATCTACACACTTATCTCCTTCACCTTCATTTACATTTTTCACTCTCCATCTTCTATAGTTTTTTCCCTTCGTTTTATGTCTTCCAGTACCAGGGCGCAGGTATTAGGTAGCCTTGGTGGTAGCCTCGTTTCGCTTCGTCAGCCATCAAGGTAGAGCATGACTAAGGGAGACCTGCATTGCCTCTCCCTGTGTCTGTGTAGTTACCCTTAGTGCTTAGTGTAGCCATTAGGAAGTCTTTCTTTTGTTAATCTTTTATGCTGCTCGTCTTCTGATTCGTCTTTTTTTTCACGTCGGTAGTAACTTTAATCCTTCTTGAGCATTCATTATTCGTAGTTTTATTTAGTTAAGTAGTTTAGTTAGTAGTTTAGTAGCTTTATTTTGCTTGCCTTTCCATTTTGTATTGTTTTGCTTCTTTGTTTATCCATTAGCAACTCATACTGGTAGTTGCATCTCATTACTGACTCATTCTCCATCGCTTATTCATGCTGCTTCTTTGCCCCATATTATTGTTAGGAGATGATAATTTTCTCACGCTAGATATTTATTTTTTATCAATTCTTCCGTTTTCAAGTTTTTTTCTTTTATTTTCCCTCCCTTTCTCATGTGTTTTCGTCGTCTCGTATTTCTTTCTACTCTGCTTCATTTGCCGCCTCATGATGTGTTGTTTATTTCTTCAGCTTTCACATTAGCTATTCTCATTTTTGTGTTAGGCATTAATTAAATACAGTTATTAATTCACTATAACTCTGAAGAACAAGCATCACAGCGCCTTGTCTCAGTCCCTCTGTAGAAATCCATAATTTTTAAAAGTGATATTCGTATGAAAATGTACTTTGAACTTTTATCTTCAGACTCTTTTATATTTGGTCTTTTTTAGGTTGAGATATTTACACCTAGGTCGAATTCAGGCGGTGAACACAACCCTTGCACATAAAATCACTGTCTTCCGTATAACCTTATCCATTCTGCAGCACTTTATCGCCCCTTCATTTTTAAGATTCTACATTTCTTCCCTAAAGGCAACACGCGCACACTTTGGCTTCTGAGAGTGAATACAAATTCTGAACTCTAATATATTCTCCTACATTTGCGCTCTTCCTTGATATACTTGTTTTGCTTATAAATCCGCGAACCTTTATTTTTGAAAGTGAATATAGAAGTCTGAATTCGTATCTATTTTGCATAATTGTTTTATATTCAGAAGATCTTAAGATTCTTTTTTCTGTTATTTTTTGTTGGTGTTTTCCCTTGCACTCCCGCCTCTGAGATACCGCTAAAAATGATTGAACGCTTAATCGAACACAGGAACCACACACTTTCTACGCTGCGATCAGGAGTCTTCTTTCTCCTCTCTTTACTTTTTCTTCTCTTTCTTCCTTTGCTTTAGTGTTCTACCAGCATCTTCCGTTTAGTCTGTCTCAAGAGAATGAAGTCTGGTCAAGAACTGCACTTTCTGTCATTTCCTCTTCTCTTCTCTTCTCTTCTCTTCTCTTTTCTCCTCTCTCCTTTCCTCTCCTCTCCTCTCCTTTCTTCTCCTCTTCTCTTCTCTTCTCTTCTTTCTCTCCTCTCCTTTCTTCTCTTCTCTTCTCTTCTCTTCTCTACTTTATCTATTCTTCTTTCTTTTTCATCATTATCTCTCGTGAGGTGTCTTCTTTCCTTTTCTCTCTCCTCATTTTAAACTTGTTACTAATATCTCTGGTTAATCATGTGTAAACTGAGTGGTGTTTTGACGAGAACATATTATTTTCCCTTTAAATGGTAGTCTTCTTGCTTTACTTTGTTTTCCTCTACTCACTCTCCATCGTTCGTCGCCATTCCTTTATACTTCTTTTACTTTTGTTTCTATTATCTCTCCTTTATCCTCTGTGTAATGGGTGATATCTTGACGAGAACTATAGCTTTGCCCTTGTATCAGGAATCCTCTCGTTTTCCTTTTGTTTTTTCTCTCATTCCTAACCAGTATCTCTCGTTTAATCTGAGCGGGGCGAGTCGGGCGAGCGCTGTCGTGTTCACTGGGTTTATGGCGGGCGCGAAGGACAGGAAATAGTTAGGGCGTCTGACCACAAGGAACGGACTAGTTTATCGTGTTCATTCAGATCATGTAGACGTTTATGGCGTTTTGTTGTCTTAGCAGAACCCATTTCCTCTTTTTTGTGTGTGTTCTGTTTCTTTTTTCATAGTTCACAGCTCCTATCTACATTTTTACTATTCCTATTTATTTTTTCCTTTGCGCTTTTCTTTGTGATATTTCTTTTTTTTTGTTGTGTGTTGCTGCTTTTATTTCCTTTCTCGATATTTTTTCACTTATTTGTTTTTCTCTGCTTTTTTGTATGTGTGTGTTCAGAGTATGTTGGCATTCATGTGTTTCAAGTCTCTGTCTAATCAGTTAATTGTCTTCTTTTAATACATTCTTCTCTTTTCCTTAATTTCTCACATCTTTTCTTCTATGTCTCATTTTTTTTCATTTCTCACATCTTTTCTTCTTTCTCATTTTTTACTTTTTTTTTCATTTCTCACATATTTTCTTCTTTCTCATTTTTTACTTTTTTTTTCATTTCTCACATATTTTCTTCTAATTTTTTTTATATATTTTCAACCCTTTCGTTCCTTTTATGTTTCCTTTAAGTCATTTTTTTCTTTTAGTGTTCCTTCCTTCACCAACACAATGCTCCTCGTCTTTCGCAATCACTTAAACCTTTCTTCTCCTCACCCACTCATAGCGAAACAGTCTCCCTCAAGGTCTCTTTCATTCTCCTTCTAGCTATCGTCGTCCTTTTAAAATCTTACAATATTTTCTTTCAACATACCAATACTTCTTCCTAACTCTTTGAACTTAATAGCTTTCTTATATAGTTTTGGTCATGCTGTTCCGATTATACGTTTTCTTATAACATTTTTTTTACTATCACTGCAAACTCGATTATCTTGACCTCTAAGTGACATAGGTTTTCCGCTGACAATTATTTTCTTTCACTTTTCTTTTCCGTCAGGTATGCAAGGTTGTCGAAGAGCCTTACTTATCCTGCGACACAGCGACTTATCCGCCTGTTTGTTTTCTTTTAATCAAGCTCACAAGGTCACTGAGCCGCCTTACGTGGGGTGTGACAAATTGATTTACCTGTTGACGAGTTCCAACTTACCTGAGACATGTTTTAGGAGTTTAGAAGTGACCCACATCAGCGCTTTTTCTGATCGATGTCATGGACTCCCCGAGAAAATGTATTACAAGGTTGGGTTGAACACTTTTGGACATTGGGATTTGTATGAGTGAAATGTTGATAAGTATGTGGGAGGGTTGTTTTTTCTGTTTCCTTCCTTCCTTCTTTCTATTCTCTTATCCTTATTTCCGTTTCCTCTTTCTCGTCTCTCGTCAGTCTCCCTTTCCGCTCTTTTACTTTTGGACAGTGAGATTTGCATGAGTGAAAAGTTGCTAAGCATGTGGGAGGGTTGTTTTTTTCTGTTTCGTTTCTTCTCTTCTTTCTATTCTCTTATCCTTATTCCCATTTCCTCTTTCTCGTCTCTCATCAGTCTCCTTTTCCGCTCTTTTTTTCTTAATTTTAATACTACTAAAGTTGCTTCATTCTTCCTTCTCTTATCCTTTCTTCTTTGTTAATATCTTCGTTTGGTAGCATCAGAGATAACGAGGATGAGGTTCACATGTTAAGTACTTGGATATTTCGTGCAAGGGAGTGAAGTGCTGCCAAGAGTTTTATTTAGTGTGTTTCTTCAGTTAATGTATTTCCTTGGCAGTATAATGAATAACAAGGATGATGTACACTATTTTCAGGTGTTTTTACTTATTATTTTCGTGTTATTTTCTCTTAAGTATCCGCTATTATTTTGTTCTTTTTCTTCCTTGTCATTTATCTTTTCTTTGTTTTCTTTTATTTTTTCATCTTCTTTTCATTTTCATGTCTTCAGTTAAAAAAAAGGAAGCGAAATATTACCCAGGATTTTTTTTGTGTGTGTGTTTGTGTGTGTGGTTTTCGGCAACTCTCTTCACCGGCAACGTTATGGCTTCCTAACCTCATATTTCCCTCTCTTTTCAGGTCCGTAAAGAAGCAAGAGTCAGGACCATGAACTCCCACACTCCCATAATGACGGTAAGCATCCTCCACAGCCACATTCCCACACGCCTTAACCTCTCCCTCCTCCCTTTTAACCCATCATAACCTTCCTCCCTCTGTTTCCCCACGTCCTCCAGTCTTTCCTGCTATTCTTCCCTCCGTCGGCGCCTCCCTAACGCCTCTATTAGGAGAGATAAAGACAAAAGGAGAAGGGTGTGTCTGTATGAGTGTGTGTGTCTCCGTTGTGTAGCGGTACTCGGCTCACCCATTGTCAAGGGCAGGGGCGTGACCTCTAGGGCGCCGGCAAGTCATTCAGCCTCCTCTCTCTCTCTCTCTCTCTCTCTCTCTCTCTCTCTCTCTCTCTCTCTCTCTCTCTCTCTCTCTCTCTCTCTCTCTCTCTCTCTCTCTCTCTCTCTCTCTCTCTCTCTCTCTCTCTCTCTCTCTCTCTCTCTCTCTCTCTCTCTCTCTCTCTCTCTCTCTCTCTCTCTCTCTCTCTCTCTCTCTCTCTCTCTCTCTCTCTCTCTCTCTCTCTCTCTCTCTCTCTCTCTCTCTCTCTCTCTCTCACTCTCTCTCTCTCTCTCTCTCTATCTCTCTCTCTCTCTCTCTCTCTCTCTCTCTCTCTCTATCTCTCTCTCTCTCTCTCTCTCTCTCTCTCTCTCTCTCTCTCTCTCTCTCTCTCTCTCTCTCTCTCTCTGTCTCTCTGTCTCTCTCTCTCTCTGTCTCTGTCTATCTGTTTATCTTTTTTTATTCTCTCCTTCTCTCTCTCACAGTCTCTTCCTGTCTATTTGTTTCTCTATTTTTCTCTCTCCTGTTTCCTTGTTTCCTGTTTTTTTCCCGTTTTCTTTTTCTGTTTATTTGTTTTGTATGTCCTCTACTTTTGTTTCGTCTGTTATTCCTGATTTTCCTCTTCTTTTCAATCCCTATTTCCTATTTTTTCCTCAAACTTCACTTTTCTCTACACTTTCCTTCCTCACCTCCTCCGCCTCCTACCCCCCTCCCTTTCCCCACCCTATGTCACCCTGCTCTCTCCTCCCTACCACCCTGCCTTCCCTGGTGCCTTCCCTCCCAGTCTTACATCAGAGGGAGGAGGAGGAGGAGGAGGAGGAGGAGAGGAATGACTGAGACGCCTTTCACTTTTCATTGTGTCTTTAGTCAATTTTGTCACTAAGCAACGGTCTGCTTGTTTGTTTTTTTGTTTGTTTGTTTGCTTTATTCTTTCTTTGCAAACCTGATAAATAAAAGAACATAGAGTAAAATAAAAAAATAAAATAAATAACACAATCAATAAAGTAAAATAATCAATCGAAAAAGCAATAACAACATCAACAATAATAAAAGGACGATCATTCATTAACTTAAATAACAATAAATAAAACAAAACATGAACGAATAAAAAACAAACAAATGCTAGCAAGACCTTACCTGGGCGTCACGTTCTTGCCACCTGCGTAAATGATCACCTCACCTTACCTGTGTGCGTGTGTGTGTGTGTGTGTGCATGTGTGTGTGTGTGTGTGTACCTTACCTGTGCAACTTACCTGAGGGGAGAAAGGTAAGGCGAAGGTGCAAGGTCACGTTTACTTAATTGGTCATGAGAGAGAGAGAGAGAGAGAGAGAGAGCTATTATATGAGAGAAAAAATTATGTAAAGTGGCTGTTGAAATATTTAGGAGGTTGAATTGATAGATAACACAAGGTCAAAAAAAAAAGAGGGTGTTAGGAGAGAAGAAAAGGAACAAGGAAAGGAGAAGAGAAGGAAGAAGGAAGCAAAATTAGTAACAAGATACACGCAAAACAGGATTGACATTTAGTTTTACGTTTATATAAGAAAAGAGAGGATAGGGAGAAAGATGAGAGAGGAGAAAGAAAGAGATGTGATAAAAAGACAAAAAGGATAAAAAAGAGAATATAAAAGAAACATCGTGAAAAGAAGGGAGGAAAGTGTAGGAGTAATGCAGTGAGGAAATGGAAGAAGGTGTAGGAGGGAAGAAAGGAATGAAGGGAAGGAGATAGAGGGTGCAAGTGAACAGCCTGGCACACACCGTAGGGTCAGGTCAGGTCGGTGCAATGCCACGCAGGTAATGTCAAGAGTACGAGCAAGAAGGAAAAACATTATGCAAAGTTTGGCTCTTGATAAGGTCGTCGCCATATATTCCAGCGAGACACGAAACAGAAAGCAAGTAAGGTCAGATTTTTTTCGCTTGACCCGAGAAAGTAAAGAGAAAAAAGCTACACGTTGAAGTTTGTAATAAAAGTGAATAACATAAATACGAGGGAAAAAAATCAAATAGTAAAGAATGGTAAATAAATAAGAAGAAAGACAGATAAAAAAAGGAAAAACAAACTCGTAAATGATGAACTAATTGTACGTTTTGAATTTATTTTACATCACAAACAATAGAGATAAATGCCGGAATGATAAATAAAAACTAATAATTAAAAGACCAGAATACAGTTGTGATAAAGAACAAAAAAAAAGGTCAAGAAAGAAAATAACGCAAACATTGTCTCTCTGGAGTTTGTATAAATGAAGAGATGAAAAATGGGATTGTCATAAATTAAGGAAATAAGAAAACAGATATTAAATAAATGATACTGGAAAAACCTGTATATTAAAGTTTACAATAGAACCAAAAAAAAAAAAAGAAAAAAATACGTAATAAAGAATCAGTCAAGATAAATAGAAGCACAAACATGAAGGAACGAACATAAAAACAGCAATAATTCCAATAAATCTTTCTCAATTTATCTTTCAAATTATTTTTTTCTTGATTAAACATCCTCACGTGCGTCTGTTTGCCCAGGTGACGTTTCGATAACTTACCTGTTTTCTTACGTTATTTTTCACCTGTCACGCCCTTGTCCAAAAAAAATAACATCATTCAGTAGCAACAGCAGCAGCAGCAGCAGTAGTAGTAGTAATAGTAGTAGTAGTAGTAGTAGTACAGTAGTAGTAGCAGGAGGAGGAGGAGGAGGAGGAGGAGTACAGTAGTAGTAGTAGTAGTAGTAGTAGTAGTAGTAGTAGTAGTAGGAGTAGGAGTAGTACAGTAGTAGTAGTAATAGTAGTAGTAGTAGTAGTAGTAGTAGTAGTACAGTAGTAGTAATAGTAGGAGGAGGAGGAGTACAGTAGTAGTAGTAGTAGTAGTAGTAGTAGTAGTAGTAGTAGTACTGTAGTAGTAGTAGTAGTAGTAGTAGTAGTACTGTAGTAGTAGTAGTAGTAGTAGTAGTAGTACAGTTCTAGTAGTAGTAGTAGTAGTAGTAGTAGTAGTAGCAATGAAATAACAGAGTTTACTCCGCAGACTTTCTCGTCTCAAATACTTTTACTTTTCCTCCTAATAATTCCACCGTCGTCATTAGCCTCCGCGGTCATCAAGTCTCGGCCATTAGCTGTTTCACTAACAGGTTTATGATGGTGCCTGGTGAAGGCTCTCCTTACGTATGGCTCATTGAATGTATGGCTTACATATGATTGGTAATTAGCATTTTGGGGTAATTAGTGAAAGGAAGGGAATGTGTGTGTATTTATGTTTATGGGGGTGTGTTTGTGTATTTGTTTAACGCTGGAAGGTTTACATTGTAGACTTTTAAAGATTACATTCCTACAGATTTAAAGATTACATTCATTTCATTTTCGGTCGTACTGCGGGAAATGCATCCATTAACATTCATTAGAAATTCACTTTTCCGGTCACTGGAATATTAGAAATAGCAGCATAAATAGCATGAATATTTATTTTTTCATTTATGCTTTAGCAATCTATAATAATAAAGTTTAAAGGATTTCTTGAATATTTATTGCACACTTTTCTTATCGTGGCATTTCGTGACCTCATTTGATTGTGTTTTTATGGCTGTGGTGTTATTTTTTACATAAATTTCTTACACCATATTTTGTAAACTTATTTAATTATACATTTAAGGAAGCATCATTACTTCCTTACAGTTGATTCTTACCTAACTCTCTTCCACAATTTCTTCGTAAATATTTATGAGTGTAAAACATTTTTTCTTCATCACGTCCTCCCTATCTTTTTTTGCGGTAATATTTCGTGGACTCATTCCGTGTGTTTTATGGCGGTGTAATATTTGTTCTTCTGTATATATCTTTTTGAAGGTTAAGGAGCGGGCGGGGCGTGTGTGCTCGGTCACGGCTCAGAGGGTGTGATGCCTAAAGAGGAATTCTGGGGAGGGGGAGGGAGGAAGGGTAGGGAGGCATGGAAGGGAGGGGAGGTAGGGAGGGACGGAGTGGAATGAGAAAGAAGGAAGGTGGTGAGTAGGGAGAGAAGGAAGTGAGGAAGGAATGGAGGAATGGGAGGGAAGGTAGGAAGTATGGACGTAGGGAAGGAATGTAGGGAATGAGAGGGAAATGAAGGAGGTGATTCAGTAGATATGAGACGAGAAGAAAAATTGGGAGGGAAGGAGAGAAGGAGGGAAGGAAGGGAATGTGGGAAGAAGGCAAGTAAGGAAGGAAGGAAGATAGTGGAAATAAAAAGGAAGAATGGAAGACAGGGAGGGAGAGAAGAAGAAAATTAAGGTAAGAGAGAAAATGGGAGATTGAAGTAGGGAGCAAACGTAGACTGAGTAATACGGGAGGTAGGGAGAGAGAGAGAGAGAGAGAGAGAGAGAGAGAGAGAGGGAGAGGGAGAGGGAGGGAGAGAAGGGCAATAGATACATTCGTGCCAGTCCCATTGCCACCACGGACACGCCCTCTGACCCAACACGATTTAATACCACCCCCCTTCACCACCATCACCACCTTCACCACCACCCACCACCACAATCACCATCCACCACCCTCATTACCATACAATCTGACCTTACCTGCACGCACCCACCGCCACCCGCTGACCACCTGTCCCAATTACCTTCCACACCACTATAATCATCACCGTTTACTTGGTTTTTGGTGCAGGTTGTTTTATATGTAGTTACCCCTGAGTCCTATGTCGTGCATCCGTTTTCTTTATCCCTGTCTGCTTGAGTGGTCAGAGAGAGAGAGAGAGAGAGAGAGAGAGAGAGAGAGAGAGAGAGAGAGAGAGAGAGAGAGATAAAGAGATAGAATAGAGAATAGAAAATATATTATTGAAATCAAGGAAATGTTTTGGTGTGTGACGGAGAGAAAAAAATATTGCCTGTAGAAGAGAAAGAAAATGTAAAGCGTGTGAGTAAATCGAGTAAGAGAGAGAGAGAGAGAGAGAGAGAGAGAGAGAGAGAGAATCATGTCCAATTTGTCATACTTTCCCAAGACAACTATTTTTCCCGATCATATTTTCTTTTCCTTGACACACACACACACACACAGAGGTCATCGTGTTTACTTGAGACGTATTAGAACCGGTTTTTGCATGTCGGGCATCGAACTGGTGACCTCGATCCCCTTGTTTAGCGGTTAGGTCAGTCAGTGGTGGTAGCAGTGGTGGTGGTTGTGGTGGTGGTTGTGGTGGTGGTGGTGGTGGTGGTGAACTCAATAAAATCCTCCCTTTTTCTTCATCCGTCCTTCCCTTCCTCTCTATCTTGTTCTCCTTCATTTCTTCTTTTTCTGTCTTTTTTCAATTCCTCTTCTTTATTCTTTTTTTCCCGGTTATTTTTTTCTCTTTTATTCATTATCTTCTTTTTTATATATTTTGTTTCCTCCTCGTCTTACTCTTCCTCTTCTGCTTCGTAATTCCTCTTCTTTTTTTTATTTTTCCCGGTCAGTTTTCTTCTTTTTAATTCATCTTTTTTCTTCTTCTTTTTATTTTGTTTCCCCCTCTTCTTACTTTTTTTTTCTTCTTCTTCGTCTTCATGGTCACCAAAACTTCCAAAGACAACAACAACAATTACAACAAAAAACAACAATAACAACAACAAAAGACAAGAATTCAATGCCGTTTCACTCTTCTCCCTTTCCCTCCTCTCTCCTTCCCCCCCTTCCTCCTCCCCTCCCTCCTCTCCCCCCTTACAATATTGCACTTCAAACCAGTTAACCCTTGAATCAAAAGACTGGTTCATGGCTAGTCCCCCCTCCCCTTTCCTCCCCTTCCCCTTCTCCCCTTTTTTCCCTCCTCCTCCCTTCCTTAATATATTGCCCAGACCTACTTATTGTTAATCACTATGTTAATTTGCTCTTTTCTTCTCCTCCTCTTCTCCCTTTCTCTTTCTTTTGTTCCTCCTTGTCCTTCACTTTCCGTTCTGGAGTCATATTTTCCTCCTCTGTCTCCTCTCCTCCACCTCCTCTTCTTCTCCTCCCCCTCATTCTCCCTCTCCTCCTCCTTCCCCTCCCTCTCCTATTCTTCATTTTCTTCTACATTCTTTCTAGTTTTCTCCTGCCCCTTCTCATCGTCCTACTTTCCTTCTCTTATAGTTTCTCTCACACTCTTTGTTGGAAAAGGTTTTTATCTATTTATTTTTATTTTTATTTTGTGTGCGTTTGTGTGCGCGTGTGTGTGTTGCTTAGTCTCAAAATATTTAGCTTACTCTTTATTTTTCCGGCATTGCATCGTACTATATATAACCCAAATTCTGAGGGCTGAGGATTCGCAAGTATTTCCTGTTGGTTTCACGAGAGTTGAAAGGGAAGTGAAGGGAACGCAAGAGTCTTAAGCAAACCCCGACCTATGAAGTGGGTATTATTATTATTATTATTATTATTATTATTATTATTATTATTATTATTATTATTATTATTATTATTATTATTTGTAGTAGTAGTAGTAGTAGTAGTAGTAGTAGTAGTAATAGTAGTAGTAGTAGTAGTAGGAGTAAGGGTAAGAGGAGGAAGAAGAAGAGGAAAAGGAGGAGGAGGAGGAGTAATAAAGGGATTAGTAGTAATATTAGTAGTTGTAGAAATAGTAATAGTTGTAATAATAGTAATAGTAGTAATAGTAATTGTAATGGCAGTAGAGGTGGTAGTGGCGGTAATCGTCCAACATTCATTTTAATCAGTCACAGGTGAACGAGAGCTCATTAACACATAGTCTACCTGTACATTCGCCGCACATTTTTCTTGTTATTACACTTGATGGACCCATTTTCGGGGTGGCAGGTGAGAGGGTCAGGCGGGGGAGGTATGAGCCGCAGGTATTAGGTCTTGGTTCTCATGCACCAGTAACCACCCACAAGCTATCCACCCCTCTCCTGATATTCTTTTTACGGGAGAAAAATCTTGATTGCATAGAGAGAAATATTAGAGTGACTTTCCCTTATTAACCTTTCGTCACACCCGCGCTCGGTACACCTTGATATTATACCTGCTTTTTTTCCTGGCATGTGATTATAGTCTTATGGGGGCAAAAGGTTTATAGAGACAGAAAGAGTGTAGCATTTCTGTGTTAAGGGGCTATTACACTGGGCAAATTTTCCGTGGATCTTCAGTCAAACCACAATTTCCGCTAGCGTGGTTCTCATTTGTTTCTTGTTATTGCTGCTAATGATGATGGTGAGTAATACCGTACGTCGTCCTTCAGTGAAATCTACCTTGGAAGATCGTGGACACGTCAGAAAACAACGGAAATATGAGAACCACGCCAGCGGAAATCGTGGTTTAAATGAAGATCCACGGGAGATTTGTCCAGTGTAATACCCCCTTAAAGCGTATGTCGCAACTGCCCATGTTTTTCTATATTTGTGTGAGACCGAATAGATATTTCAGTGTGATGGTTTCCTCTGTAATCTCTCTTAATCTCATTGTTACTCAGTCTGTTCTGGTTCCCACTCACCTTGTCTCTCTCCCCGCTCAGTCTGACTTTTTCCACTCAGTCTGTCCTAAAAACCCAATGTGTCGCTCTACTTAATCAACTATAAAAATCCAGCGTCTCCTTTCTTATTTCTTGATCATTCCCTTTCTTCCTCCTCCAGTAAAATAAAACAGGCTAAAGGCTTTGTAAAAATAATGTATATAAATGTTTGGTGTAGGTTGTTTCTCTGACATATAAAAAAGAGAAAAAGGGCGAAAAATCCCATCAAAATAAGTTTCAGATGTTTCGTTTCGTTTTGTGTTCGCTTTCTGAAAGAGTCAAAATCATGGAAAGGAAGGAATGCAGTCGTAGGAGAAGTGCTCGTGTTCCTCTATCTCCCATCGAACCGTCTCTTCCTTGTCGTCTCTCAAGTTTCAAGTTCTCAATTATCTCGAGGTTGTTTGTCTTGGTTCGTCATTACCAGCTCGTGGGGGTTAAGTTTGCCTAAGGAGAGAGCCGAGCTTGCTGAGCATATATTTGTTGAGTGCTTGTCTACTTGCGCGGGAGTGGAGGTGAAGGAGAAGCAGGAAGATGAAGAGAAACGTAAAGGTGATGATGATGAGTGGGGGCAGTAGGAGAGGATGATGATGATGATGAGGAGGAGGAGGAGGAAAAGAGAAGGAGGAAGAGACAGAGGTGTGTTTATTTATATGAATCGCTTTACTCCCTGTAGCAGAACTAATTAAGAGTGATAATGAAGTATAACTAATTAGTCATACCTGAGAGAAGATAAGAATAAGAGAAAGAATAAGTTTGACAATAACAAGCAGGAAGAGAAGAATTAAGAGAAAGAAAAACGAATGTGCTAAGGAAGAGGAACAGGAGAAGCCGAAGGAAAAGGAGAAGTAGATGGAAGAATATGAGAAAGCGGAACAGGAGCATCAGGAGCAGGAGGAAGAGAAGAAGTAGGAAGTGCTGCTTGTTTAACAGACAACACTCATGTGCCCGATCAAGTTCACTTCAAACTAGATTCTGTCATTACCACTGCCTGCTTTGGCGCGGAAACAAACAAGAAAGAGGAAGAGGAAGACGGCGAAGAGGAGGAGGAGGAGGAAGACATACACGAAACGAGTTCTGTGTGATCTCAAGAACCTTAGTGGCGGCTCGAGTAGCTTAGAGGGTACTGATGATCGACTATCAGACACGCACGTTCACTCCAGTTCGACACCCCCCCACCCACCCACACAGACCCCCCCCCCCCCCCACACACACACAGTCAGCCTATCAGTCTCCCGCTCATAGAGGAAGACAAAACAATGAGAACAAAGAGAGGCATGAAAGGCACGAGATGAAAGTGAAGATATCTAGACAATACTAATTAGAGGAGAAATACCACGACTCGGTGATGAAATTAATGTAACCGCGCCTTTAATCTTGTGTTTGATGAAATCGACGGTGCGAAACAAAATGCATATCGTGATGAAGTGAGGTAAAGAATTTTAAGATCAAAGTAACGAAATAGAGCAATGTTGCGATTCAGTGAAGTAATCAAATGAAAACACGAATCCAACTATTTGTCTCAAGAAAGCAAAGGTGCCCCCCAAAAAGTAGAGCAAGTAAAGATAAATAAGACCAACATAAAATTAAGGAAAAAGCAATAATTTTAATCACTAAATAAAATGAATAAATAAATAGATGAAATAAATAAATAAATAAACGAAGACAAATGCAATCATGTGCCAGAAAAAAAAGACGCGGATAAAAAGAAAATATATCGATCAGGAAAATAAAACTAAGATCCCAAAACAATAATAATGAGCACGAAGCAGATATAAATAATTGCAACCATGAATGGAAACACGAGAGGAAGAAAAGAAAAAAATATATAAACTAAGCCTCCTCCCTTTATAGTACTCAAAAGACATTGGAGTAACCGTGTTTAAATCCTTTCTACTTTCTTGTCCAGGTTGATATACGTAGCTCCTGTTGATGTACCTTTTGATAGACCTTGTGGCTGACTCCTCCCTCTCTATCTTACCTGTGACTCCTTGCATCATCAACCTTGCCCTCACCTTTCCTCCGCTACCTTTCCTTCTCCCCTATCCAACCTACCCTTCCCCTCCTTCCCTCCCTTATCAGCCTTCACTCCGCCCTTTTATCCCTTCCCCTCTCTTATTCCTCGTTCTTTTGTCATTTTTTCTCCTTTTTTTATCTCATTCGTTCCTTCTTCCTTCCTTTAACAAATCCCTCTGCTTTCTCTATTTCTCTTCCCATCCCTTTTTCTGACCCCTCTCATCCTTCCTTCCATTCCTCTTCCAGTACTATCACTCACCTTCCCCACCTCTTTCTTTCTCTTCCATCTTACGCCCCCTTTCGCCTCCTCCTTCTTCCCCTCCCTCCCTCCCTCATCGCTCTTTTCTCTTCCCTCCCTCCCCTTCCATCACGTCATAAGCTCCTTCACTTCGCACCTTATCAAGAAATGCCAACTTTTTTTCGTTCCCTTGCTCACAAAAATCCGATGACCGTTTGACACCGTTTGCCTGACAGCTGGGTTGGTGTGGAAAGAAGATAAAGAAAAAGAGAGAGTAAAGCCATAAAAGAAGAAAGTAAGGAAGGCTAAGAAAAAAGAGAGTGTGAAAGGGGGAGGGAGAGAAAACGAAAGAAGAAAATAAAAACATGACCCATAAAAGAGGAAGAGAGAGAAACTAAGAAAAGAGGAGGGTGTGAGAGGAGGGAGAGAGAACAAAGGGAGAAGATATAGGATAAGTGTAACATAAGGAGAGAAAGGGAGTCCAGAAAAGGAGGATAACCAGATAGAAAAAAGAAGGGAGAGGAGTGAAGAATAAAGATGGAGGAGGGCAAACTAAAGGCAGGAATGAAGAAGAGAGAAGTGGAGAGAATGACACCACGGAGAAAAGGGGAAAGAGCAAAATCAGGGAAAGGAAAACATAAGGAAAGGATCAAATAAAGAAGAAGAAGGGAAGGAAACATTAAAGAAGAAAAATAGCAGAGGTGAGAGGAAGTGGGAATAGAGGAGAGAGCACAGGAGGGAGATAGCGAGGAAGGAAATGAGAAGAGGAGGAAAGGTGAGAGAGAGGAAAAGATAAGACAAAAGGGAGACAGAAGGACACAGAGGGAGGTAGCGAGGAAGGAATATGCAGGAGGGAGGAAGGAAGACAAATAAAGAGAACAGTACACAAGAGGGATGTAGCGAGGAAGAAAATGAGGAGAGTAGGGAGGGAGGGAGGGAGAAGAGAATACAAGAGAGGCACTTAGCGAGGTATGGAGCCGAAGGGAAGGAGAGAAGAGAAGGAGAGAGAATAAGAGAGAGAAAGAGACGCTCGCCGTTAGATGAGAGGACAATGACCGGTTAGTATGAGGTCAATAGGTCTTGAAAGGAAAGGCAAAAAATATAGAGAAAGAAAAAAAAGAGATCAAGGCCGGAGTAGATAATGAGAGGACAGGAGAGAGAGAGAGAGAGAGTGTGAGAGTGTGAGAGTTTGGTGATGATAAAGTATGAAAGAAAACGAAGTTAGCGAAGAAGACCAATTTATGTAACTTGTACTAATATAACTTGAGACGGATTGACACCTGGGACGGGATACACCTGGCGCGCTTGTTGAGAATATATGCAGTACTTTCCCACCTTTCACTTTCTCTTTCACTCTCCCTCTCTGCTCTTCTCTCCGTTATCCTGTTTTTTTTTCCTTCGTCTTTTGAACTTTTCTCTTCTCCCCTCCTTCCCTCCTGTTCTACTTGCTTACCTCACTGTCTTCCTCTTCTCGCACCCTTTGCATTTGTCTCTCCTCCTTTTCTCTCTCTCTCTCTCTCTCTCTCTCTCTCTCTCTCTCTCTCTCTCTCTCTCTCTCTCTCTCTCTCTCTCTCTCTCTCTCTCTCTCTTCTTCTTTCTCCTGTTCTACTTTCCTTCCTCTTGTGTTCTCTTCTTCGCTTTTCCTCTCCTCTCCTGTTCTTCTTCTTCCTCACCTCGCTACCCTCCTCTTCGTGCGCCTTTCTTTTCTGCCTCACCTCCTTTCACTCATGGTAAAGGTTAGAAGAAGGTTAAAAATAAATGCTCAAGAAAAATTACTGACTCAGAAATGAAGGTAATAAACACCGAGGAAAAATCACTTTGACTCATTGGAATATTAGAGCAGAACGTTGAGGCCGAGGAAAAAGATCATTTGTTATCGAAGAAAATGGTGTGAACTTAAAAATATATTATAGATCATTAGAAACGGAGCTAGGAGGAAAAATCTAAAGAAAAAAAAGATAAAAAGAAAATTAAAATGAGAGCGTAAGATGACATTTTCTTCACAGCTAAGCGAACAAAATAGAAATTGATTGGTTCATGATTTAGAGGTGATGTATTGACGAGTGCACAGGTGGCAATATAGGAACGATTAACCGAGTTTTTGTTGTAATTATGAAAAGGGAAAGATGTAGGAACGGACTGGTGGTGACTTTAATGTCTCCAGAAGAAGTGATCCAAATAAAGCGTTAATCAGTGTTACATGATATCACAAATGTAGTGATTCAAATGCGTTCAAAAGTAGTAATCCAAATAGAGAGAGTTGAGTCCATGTATCCTTTATATATGAAGTGATTTTGATGCGTCCAAAAGTAGTAATCCAAGTGTAGAAGTAAAGTCCGTGCATGATATACGTAGTGACTTAAATGCTCCCAAAAGTAGTAATGCAAATTCAATCCGTGCATCATTTAAATATGTATTGAATTTTATGCTTCCTAAAGTAGTGATCCAAGTAATTGAAGTATAAAATTCGTGTATCTTAGAAGTAGTGATTTCAATGCATCCAAAAATAGTTATCCAATAGCAGAGAATATGAATGTATGTACTTGTAAGGTGTGTAGTGCAGAGAAAATCAGTGTATATGTGCGTGCTAGGAAGCTGTGTATCCGTGTGCACTTGAGAGCTGTGTATGTATGAGTACTGGGAGATAATGTGTAGCGGGAGGCTGTGTATGTCTGTGTGTACTGAACGTGTGTGTGTGTGTGTGTGTGTGTGTGTGTGTGTGTGTGTGTGTGTGTGTGTGTGTGTGTGTGTGTGTGTGTGTGTGTGTTAATAGTGAAAGGTTATTTATGTGCACTGGGATCCTGTATATCGCGTGTGGAAGGACTCTGGATGTGGTCATAAGAGGGTGCGTGTGACATATCCCCGCCACACCCACACCCACAGCCACACCCACGCCCTTGTCCCCGCCACCGCCGCTACTCATCGTCCTCGTCCTCCTCGTCCTCCTCATCCCCCTACTCCTACTC
Source organism: Eriocheir sinensis (assembly GCF_024679095.1). NCBI lineage: Eukaryota > Metazoa > Arthropoda > Malacostraca > Decapoda > Varunidae > Eriocheir > Eriocheir sinensis. The sequence goes on along the minus strand of NC_066517.1, from coordinate 18,850,230 downwards.
CTTCTCCTACTCCTCAGTATTGCGTCATTCTTGGTAGAGCTCTCCACCCACCCGCAACCCTGCACCGCCCAACACGACCAGACACAGAGAGCCCGAAAGAAAGGACAGAAAGACGCTGATATATCGCCTTCCACACCCAAAATCACTTGAGTCCTTCTTTTCCGGAGGAGGCAAAGTTAGTGGAACAGATCAGATAGTTCGTACCACTCCTAAAATACCATCAGTTCTTCCATTTCAAACGAGACGAACGCAGTGAGGATATTAATCTATTTCCTTCCGCTCCCATTCCCTTCCATTTTTTCTTTTTCAAACGAGACAAACGTAGTGGGAAAGTTAATCTATTTCCTTCCACTCCCAATTCCTTCAGTTTTCTTCTATTTCACACGAGACAAACTTGATGAAAAGGATCAGATAGTCCCTTCCACTACCCAAATACTTCCACTTGTTCCATTCCCAACGAGACAAACCTAATGGAAAAGATCAGATATTTCCCTCCACACCCAATAATGTGAAATATTTACTCCCTCGCCAAAAACAATGTCACTTCTCCCATTTGGTGCCATATAAATCATAATGGAGAGGGTGCATTTAGCTCCTTCACACACCTTTCACCGTTCCACCATACGACTTGTTACTATTCAGCCCAAAACAAGGAGGGCCAATTCCCTAATTCCAGGTGTGAGGTAATCGTCGTGGCTGTGATGCACTCGGCTCACTCCCACGCATTCCACCTCTCCCTCCTTCCCTCCCTGCACAGTCCTACTAACCTTCACAAAGTCATTAACATCCTTTCGCGAGCGTCTTTCTTCTTAGCAAACCTCTTCACGCCTATTCAGTGGTGCATATTTTTTTTCGCTCGATCGCCTTGCACACCGTTTCAAACCTGTTTTCTCGAGGAACCGGTTCGCCTCGCTCTTGAGTAACGGGATGAAAACTAGTCCGCGTCCTGGATTGTGTGACGCACGCCTGGTAAAGAAACAACACGGGAGTGAGAATAAAGGAGCTGAAGGCAATAGAGGTCAGCTTCACTAGGTTAACGAGAAGGGAGCTTAGAGTAGGACTGTTTTTATGTTTCTATTCTCAAGCGTGAAGAAAATTAAGAGCAGAACTTGTTTATTTTATATTTTCAAGCGAGAAGGAAATTCGGAGCAAGACTCTTTATATTTTACTCATATGGAAACGAAATTGAAAAGTAGAGTAAAAAGCAAAATTCAAAAATATTTACCTTACTTAACTTACGCCTACAAAAAGAAAGATAAAAAAGAAGACCCGTTGATATTATTTTTAGATCCTCGAATCGTCTTCTTTGTGTATATAATTGGAGATGTTTGATCAGAAAAGAAGGTCTATGTCTGTCTGTCTATTTTTTGTTTGTTTGTTTGTTTTTCCTTAGAGATGGTGTAGCTTTTCGGAAAGAATGAAAGACTGGGGTGCAGAATTACAGGACAGATGTTATATGATGCTAAATGGAAGACCAGGAGAGGAGAGGAAAAGCGAAGAAGAGAACACAAAAGGAAGGAAAGGAGAACAGGAGAAAGAAGAGAAGAGAGAGAGAGAGTGAAAGGAGAAGAGACAGATGCAAAGGGTGCTAGAAGAGGAAGATAGTGAGGAGAAGAGTTGATAAGACGAAGGAAAATAAAACAGGATATAGGGGAGAGGAGCAGAGAAGGAGAGTGAAAATAAAAGGGAAAGTGGTGGAAGGGGGCAAAGGTAACGCTGGGAAAGGTGACTCTGATCAGGAGGGAGGGAGGGAAACAGGTGCTAATGAGTCCCGCCTTTACCTTTCCTTTACCTTTCCTCACGGGGTCACGCGGGGCTGTCGTGTCCACCTTAACCCACCTGACCGCCTCATAAAGGTCTTGAGCTCTCCTTTACTGTGAGTGTGAGTGTGTGTGTGTGTCATGGTGGTCATTGCTCCTGCCCTCCACGTGACCCCTGACCTCTGACCTTCCCGCCGCGCCCCTCGTAGGGTGAGAAGGCAAATCGTGATGCCACCGTCCGATAATTTTTTTTTTTCTTCTTTTTCTTCAACTCGTGCGAAGAAAATGTTGCTTACGATTTTTTTTCTCGGGGTTCATAAATATTTTCTTTCGCCTTTTGGAGCTTGTAATGTGGATGCTTCCGGCGTTTAGCGTTTTCTTTCGTTATTGGAGAGGAAATTCTTTTTACACGACTTTTTTTTTTTGAAGAATTCTTTAATATTCTGATTTTTAGATATAATATTGGAGAACTCTTTTTTTTTCATATCACAAGCTAGAACAGGCAACGACATAACATGGATAAGATGGCAACAACTGGGGACTTTCAAAGGTGGTTCTTCATAAAGTGCGACACTGTATTTATCTCTCAATAACCTTTAATGCATTATTATAAATTTTAATCTTTGGCAATCACGTTGAATAATTACAATGAAGCCAACTATCATTATCGTAACGTTGGCTGCCATACATAAATACATCATTTAGCGTGCGTCTCGTTAAGCCTCTGACTTTTAACTTCAGAAAAATGGACCGATGGGAACAGTCCTGCCACCTATGTACAAGCTTTGACAGTCGCCCATTATACCCACAAAGTATTATCTGTTTATTTCATTAGTCAGTCAACCAAAAAAATAAATAATAACAAGAATAACAACTGTAACAAATAAATAAAAGTAGCGATTTGTCTCCAACAGGTAGTTACTCAGACCCTGGAAAGTGTGTGACTCAAACAAACATTCCACCTTTACTTATCCCAAGGCCAAGGTAAACACACACACACACACACACACACACACACACACACACACACACACACACACACACACACACACACACACACCTTTATCCTTCTTTCCACAGGTGTTCTTCGTTATATCAAGAGTAAGGAGTGTCACCTGATCTCCTTTACTTGATCCGTGTCACCTTACCAAATTAAAACTCCAAAGGTAACTTACACACCTTTTTCTTCCCTTCTTCAGGTGGTCGCGGCCGTTGTGGTATTGGCGGGGATCACGTCAGCCGCCTACATTCCCTCCAAGGCCCCCTCAGAGACCCCTTCCAATACCCAGGATGACCCCACACACCTGTTGTCCACCTTCAGGAGTTCGCAGAATGAGTTGCTCCGTGGTCCTGATGGCACCTACAGATTCGCCTTCTCACTCCCGCAGCAGGAGAGGACCGAACAGAGGGACGAAAACGGAAAGGTGAGGGCTTGTGAGGTTCTGAGTTTAATGTTCTAATGTTCTAATGTTGTAATGTAAATCTAGTCAAACGTTCTAATGAATCAGCTGTCTACCTGTCCTCTAACACCTGCGGTCTTCCTTCGTCAGGTGACCGGTTCTTACGCCTTCGTGGATCCCGTCGGAGAGGAAGTGTCTGTCCGCTACACTGCCGATCATGATGGCTTCAGGGCCGAGAGTGACGCCCTGCCGAAGGTGAGTCAGACTTTCCAGGGCGTGTCACTTTCCCTTGCCAGCTGTCACCGGCTTTCCTTGTCCCATCTTAATTAGTTACCTCATTCACATCTACCTTGCCATTCAGTCCTTCATCCTATTGTACCCTTTATCTTTCTGTCTTTCTGTCACTACTAAGTTATCCGTTTTACAAGCTAACCACTTTGTCCTATCCTTGTTTTATCTATTTTGTCCTTCATCAAGATCATCCGTTATCTATTGTTTCTTATCGTAGTTTTGCACTATTATTCAGTCCAAACTTTGCTCCTTCATCATATCCAGTTCCTTTCATATGTCATAACCCTCTGCAAGGCATTCCATCCTCATCGTTCGTATTTATCCCTCTTCTAACTCATCCCGCATGCTTATTGCCTCCTCCTGTGCCGCTTTTCCATTTATTCTTTCTTCCTTTTGCTCTTCTTCAATCTCCGCCTCTCCGATTATTTTCCTCTATCCTATCCATCTGCAACTCATCCCTTATTCTTCACTCGTTTTAGTCCTTCTGCAAACTCATCTTATACTCATTGTTTCTTCGTATAGAGCTCTTCTCTCTACTCTCTGCTCCTCCTGACTCTTCTTCAACCTTCTTCTTCCGCCCCCTTAGGCACCTGAAGACACTCCTGATGTGGCTGCCGCTCGCGCAACGTTCCTGAATTACTACGACAGGACCGCCAAGCTTCTCGAGGCCCTGAACGAGGAGGAGGACTACAGCTACGACGACGACGAGAGTTCCAGCAGCGAAAGTGACTCCAGCTCCAGCTCTCAGGAAGACGATGACGAGGAAAGCAATGAAGAGGAGGAGGATGAAGACGAGGAGGAGGAAGAAGAAGAAGAGGGGGAGGAGGGTGAGGGTGAAGAGGCTGAGGAAGAAGAGGGTGAAGAAGAGGGGGAGGAGGGAGACTTCCATTTTGCCAACGTGAATGAAGAGGAGGAAGAGGAAGAGGAGGGAGAAGAGGAGAACTACGAGGATTTCTACTACACTGATAACGAAGAGGAAGAGGAAGGAGCAGTGGAAGAAGAAGAAGAGGGTAAGGAGCAAGAAGTAGAAGAGGGTGAGGAAGAAGTGGGAGAAGGAGAAGGAGAAGAAAAGGCGCAACATAAGAAGACGCACTTTTTCTTCAGTTCCCCTTCAACATCCTACAGCGGCTTCTCAAAGAAATCGGGAAGCAGTGGTTCTCTCTTCCCGAATTTCCTTCAGTTTTCCTCCGGCAAGCAGTGAGTAGGAGTCCTTGGCAGGGTCCTGAAGGAGTCCTACGGTTTCCCACGGACTCCAAGACCTTCCCTTCCTTGACCTATCGCTGAAAAGGGTATTAGAGATTCTATTATTATTTATGGATTTGAATAAAGAATCAGTTAGTGTATTTGTGTGAACGTGTGTGTTGTGTGTGTGTGTGTGTGTGTGTGTGTGTGTGTGTGTGTGTGTGTGTGTGTGTGTGCGTGTGTGTGTGTGTGTGTTCTCATGAGGTGCTTCTTATAGTATTTATGTAGACTTTAAAATATATATGAGAGAGTATTATTTTTCTTGGGAACAGGAAATGGTAATAAAAATCTTCACAATTATTTACTTTGTTTTCTTTGTTTTCTCCTTATTTCCATTTTTTTTTTTGCGTCTCCTACATTCGTTAATTAATTTTGCTTCCTCTCAATTATTCTTTCTTTTTTCCGTTTTCAGTTTCAGCATATCCCCACTTTTTTTCCTTTTTTCCTCTGATTACCTCTTCGTTTTATTTTCTTGTTTCATCTATCTTGAAAATAACTCTTTCTGTCTATTGCTTTACTTTATATTCCATCTTCCCTTCTCTTTTCACTTTCCTTCCCTATATCCCTTCCTTCATTCCTCCTTTTACCCTCTCTCCCCTTCTCTCTCCTTCTCTCACCATATATTCCTTACCCTATATTCTGTTTTCCTTCCCTATAGTCCTCCCTTCCTTCCTCCCTCCTATTCCCCTCTTTTCTTCTCTTACCCTACCTTCTCCTCCTCCCCCCCTCTGGCCCTCCTTCCCTCTCCCTATCTCTTACTGCCCTTTCGTGTGTGTAGTGGCTCCCTTCAGGTCGTCCTCGCCTTATGGACACTTTCCCCTTCTAGTGACAGGTAAAGTTACACCTGAGGAACACCTTCACTCCTCACCTGTCCAGCCTGTCCCGCCTGGCTGAGTGCTTGTGGCTCACCTGGATGTCACCTTTGTTCCTTAGCTGTGTTTACCTGTGTATTGGCTTAATTAACCTTTGTTTTGGTAGTAGTAGTGGTCTCGATAGTAATAGTTGTAGTAGTAGTAGTAGTAGGTAGTATTCGCGTCACTTTTTTGTCATAATCACAGTTAAAAAAAAAGAGTAAAGGTTCATGTTCTAACAGCTCTTCACTTTTATTAATGGTAGACTGTCAAAAAAAAAATATATATCCGTTACTGCACACGGATTTTCTAAGCGGGTTGGGAACAGAGGGTTCAACATTAACTTGGCTTTAGGAACTCATTTACTCACTCCCTTACTCACTCTGTTCCTCATCAACTTAATCATTTATACATTTTTTTCTTTATTTAAACCTTCGTATTTTTTTCAACTCCTTTTCGTATTCAGTCCCTCATTTTCTTATTCATTCCCTTCCTCGCTCACTCTGTCTCTCATTAACTTATTCAATCATTTATACATTTTTCTTTATTTAAACACTCGTATTTTCTTCAACTCCTTTTCATATTCATCCTTCATTTTTTTTCATTCATACCCTTCTACACTCAATCACTCTCACTCATTTATTTTTTTCAGTTTTTCACACATTTTCTCCCTCCGTCATTTCATTCGTTCATTGCCTTCCTTTTTTTCTCCCTCCATCCCTCACTCACACACTCACTCATTCACTCACTCAAGGTCACAAACTAACAATCTTCGTACTCATCATTTCACCTTTAAACACACACACAAAAAAAATAAGTAGCTCACCATAAACTTCACAACACCACAAAACAGTCAAATAGAATCAGAACCCATCAATGACATCAGAACTCATATCCAACGTACCCTTCAGTATATGGGTTATGTGAATGGGTTCAAGGTGTTATTTGATCCTCTTAGTGGCAGGATATAAAGGGTCGAAGGCTATGGGTGTGTGGTAGTGCTCATCAGGGCGGGCCATTGGCAGGTGTCGCTGATTCGGGGCACCTCAAGACTCTCCAAGACCACTAAAGCTTACTAGTGATCCATAACGTGTGCATGATGGGATCTAAACCTGTTACGGTGAGGCGAAGATGGTGTTTGATCCTCCTCCTGAAGATAGAGTGGTAGAGTGTGTAGATTTTTTTTTTTTGTGTGTGTGTGTGTGTATTTGGTTGTTGAAATTGAAAACGACCAACTCAGTAGAAATTTCGTTGGTGGATGCCTGATAAGTTTTCTGCTTTGAATATCTGCCTTTTCTACGTGTTTGTTTGATTGCTTGTTTGTCTGTTTGTTTTTTATGTATGTGTGAATTTTACGAGGACTCGTGTGTTGTATTATAATTCTTCCTGCGCGTTTGCTTGTGCTTTCTGTTTTCATGTAGTATTATTTCGTTTAGTATCGTGGTTTCTTACTGATTTGTACGTCAAATGCTTGATCATTAAAGAAGTAACAGATATATTATGCTAGGAATACACAAATACACATTTTAAGAGGATTTAGGGACTGAAATCAAATTGACATCCCATGAACACACACAAACAGGCGGATGACAGAGGCCTCGTCCCTTTCTCCCTCCTAGATATGTGTGACGGCGGTGGTGGTGGCGGCGGGCTGGTGGTGCCTCCAAGCGGCCGCCCAGAGCACCTTCAAGGGTCCTCTCCTCTCCAGCTTCAAGGGCGTGACACAGACGGCCTCCCAGGGCCCTCAAGGCTCCTACAAGTTCTCCTTCTCTCTCCCGCAGCAGGAGAGACTCGAGCACAGAGACGAGCAGGGCAAGGTGGGTGAGGGAGAATCGAAACAGAAAAAGGAGATTAGAAAATATAATGGTTACTGGTGATTGTGATGTTAGATTGTGCATTGATCGTGTTATCGTATATTTGTTAGATCTTCTCTGTCTTTTCTCTCATTTCCTTTCTTTTCTTTCGTTCACCGTCACAGGTTCATGGCCTTTCAATTTCTTTTCTTTCTTATTTCTTCGCACAGGTGACGGGCACGTACTCCTTCGTGGACAAGGTCGGGCGTGAAGTGTCCGTGACTTACGACGCTGACCATAATGGGTTCCGGGCCAGAAGCGACGCTCTGCCTCAGGTGGGTGTTTGTGTCCTTTGACTCCACTCTGTCCCAGGGCTGCGTGGGTGTTTAGCAGAGGTGTGGGAGTGTAGCCCCCCCCCCCCACCTGTCCACTACAAACCCATGGAATGTATACATCACACAGGAACAAACTTTTACGCTCTCTTTTCTGCCTCTATCGTCTGGGGGCTTCCGGTACTGGTGCACAAATTTTACCCATTTTCTATTTTCTTTCCTCTAGAGATTTCGACGACTGGTTTCAGATGTTTCCTCTCATCTTCAGTTTTATATTTGTCTGAAGTTCTTGGTTATCGGTTCACAGACTTTCCTTTTTTCCTCTCTTTCTTTCTATTTTGCCTGGAGAGTCTGTCATGGAGCTTTAACATATATTCCTTGCTATCCCACCCTGACGTCTTCATTACAGATTCATAGTCTTTCCCTTCCTTTCCTTTCCATTTCTTCCCCCGGGCAGCCCCCACAGGACACCCCGGACGTGGCGAAGGCGAAGGAGGAGTTTTTGAGGCACTACGAGAGGACGGCGAGGCTTCTGCGAGTGTTGGAGGAGAAGGAGGAGGAAGAGGACTCGCAATCTTCTGAGGAGGACGAAGAGAGTGATGAAAATAGTGATGAAGATAGTGATGAAGATGAGGATGATGATGATAGCAGTTCCGAAGAAGATGTAAACAGCGACGAAGACGATGACGATGATAGTGAAGGTGATAGTGATGATAGTGACGAGGAGGAAGAAGACGATGAGGAAGACGAAGAAAAATACGAGGAAAAAGAGGATAACTTAGGGAGAACACTGGAATATGAAGAAGAAAACGAACTTGAAGACGATGAAAAGGAATATGGAAAAAGAATACAAGAAGAAGAGAATGAAGAGGAAGCGGATGATGATGATGAGGAACAAGATGAGGATAAACAACAGGTACAATTGAGACTAATCAACGTAAGCTCACCTGGACGGCCTAAAATCTTCCCCCTCCCTTTACCTGTCCACGTGAGGGAGAATACAGGTAGACGGTTCACCTTCCCTACCTCCTTTCTCCCTCCTCTCACCCCGACACCGACAAACTCCCTCCTCGGATCATTCCCTCGAAGACAGTAACTCCCACGGACTAGTTAATATATTTTTTTTCTTTTGCTGCGGGAAAAGAAGACAGACTTGAAGATAAAGAGAAAAGAAAAAGACAATCCATTCCTCCATTTTACTAAAGGATGATGAGGAAGAGAAAGAGGAGAAAGGAGAGAAAGAGGAGATATAATATTTACAACAACAACAACAACATAGTGAAAATAATGAAAAGAAGAAATCAAAGAGAGTGAATATAAGATGAAATAAGGAACAAATAAGGAAGCTGATATTGCAGGCTGATAGGGCGTTTCAAAATCAAGAAATCAGATTAAAAAGAGAAAAAAAAGGAAAAAAAGGAGAAAAACAATGTATGAACGGTCAACATTCTTCAGTGGCAAAAATAAGCATGGAAAAGAACGTAAAGGGGGAATCAGGGAAGCGAAATAAAGGGAAACGAACGGAAAGTGAAATGAAACAAAACATAGGAAAAGAAAAGCGAAAAGCGACAGTCAGTGGAAGCAGTGGAAGGAAAAACAAAGTGCAAGGCAAAGTGGAGTGTGTAAGTGTGCGCAGTGAAGTAACTAAGTGTTCGTAGTGAAGTATCTTAAGTGTAAGGAAGAACCGAGGAGGACCGAAGAAACGATACAAAGTGGAACAGGTCAAAAGAAGAAGAAGAAGAAGATGAAAATGAAGAAAATGAAGAAGAAGAAGAAGAGAAGGAAGAAGAAGAAGAAAGAAGAAAAGAAGAAGGAGAAGAAGAAGAAGAACCAACTCGGAGGTTAAATGGAAATAAAAGAAAAAACAGGCTAGGAGACAACACACTTCAATATTTATCCTATTTATGTCTAAAATAAAACTTATATCCCTCTCACTACCCTCAATAACCTCAATAATACTTACAATAACAGCATAAATAAGGTTGGCAATCCTGACCGGGGTGCACGCCATGTTGGTAGCCCTGCCCCGCTCAAACACACGAGAGATACAGGTGGGCGTGGGACGTTCGTTAACATTCACTTAATAACGCGAGTATTTACGCACTGTGGGGGTTGCTGGGACGTGTGGAGGTAAAGTGAGCGTTACTGAACATAATGTGAGCCCCTGAGTAAAAGACATCCTGTGGTAAACTTTCTGTGAGCCAAAGAAGAGCGAGTTTAACTGTCTAGCCGTGGTGAGCCCTCCGGCGGTGCGGTTGCCATGACGACCAGTTCCACCCCGTTTGTGTGGCGTCTTTTACATAACCGAGTGTTAGCGATTTTGTTTTTAAAAGTAAAGATGCGTTTTGTAGTATTTAATTTGTGTAATGTTTTCGTGATTTTATTTTTGTTCGTGTGGCTATTTATGGTTTGTTTTATGGGTGGGTTTAAAGAGGCGGGTTTCCATGAATGGTTTAAATGGCCGCGCGCGTGTGAGATTTAAACGAGGGATTTAAAAAGTGATTCAATGTGTGTGTGTGTGGAAACAAGCATTGCCGTGGAGGACAGGAGCGGCAAGCAGGGACATTCTAGGGTAAGTAAAGCAATATGGGTAACACACACACACACACACACACACACACGCACACACACACACTTTATAAATATATTTGTATTTTTTTTTTTGTCTTTGATATTTTGTGATTACGTATTGTTGACAGAAAAAAACACCCTCCCACTCATATATGCAATTTGTAATGTTTTATCTTGTTTTTTTTTTCTATTAACATCATTGATTACATATTGATGATTTACTCTTTTTTTTTTTTTTTTACTTGCCTCACTACTTGTTCGTTGTTTCTTATTGATTAGTCTTTCGTTTATGTCTTGCGATTGTTGGGGTCACGCTGTTTGTGTGTGTGTGTGTGTGTGTGTGTGTGTGTGTGTGTGTGTGTGTGTGTGTGTGTGTGTGTGTGTGTGTGTGTGTGTGTGTGTGTGTGTGTGTGTGTGTGTGTGTGTGTGTGTGTGTGTGTGTGTGTAGTTCAAGGCAGGAACAAAACAAGCGAGGCACTTATTACTAGTTTTATTCTGATGACCAGATATTACAGAGAGAGAGAGATGCACATTTTCTGCGGCTCATGAACAGCGAAACGTAATGAAACGAAGCGAAACTAAATGAACTATTGTACTGCGTCAATAATTAGACGGACCGAAGGGTGTGTGAAGGAATGACTGAGCAACGTACTTATGCTTAATCTGATGCACCACAGGGTAACACACACACACACACACACACACACACACACACACACACACACACACACACACACACACACATATGAACAGAATCGTACAATAATGTTATTCTATAAATATGTATACATAAATAAAACAATATTAAATATCTTACAATAGTACAATCAAATAATCATGTATGACAGTTAAACTTAGAATAATTTACAGAATAACATGATTACTTCTATCATGTCTAAATTAACTGACTAAATATCTTGTTGTTTACCTAGTCTGAATTAATGATAGATTAATATAATGGATTACATGGTTTAAATAAATTACAAAATATGTTAATGGAAATGACTAAATAAGTTCATGGTTCTATTATAGTTGTGACTTTTGATAATAATGAATGAGTATTTCGCGTACGGTATGACGAAATAAATTATGTGATGGCTTTCGTGACATATTAAGTGCAAGTTTCAAAATAAATATGACTGTGTCTTATAAATAGCGAAACAGGTTTATGTAAGTGAAGAGAATTACTAATACTAACACAACATTCCTTCTTTTTACTTCCTATTCCTTCCCCATTCCCTTTTTTTTATAACTTACTAACACTAACACAACATTCTTCCTACTCTCATCTCTTTCCTTATTCCCATTCATATCACTTACTAACACGGCAATCTTTCTCTCCATTCCCTTCTATATAACTAACTAACACTAACACAACATTCATTCTCTTCGTATAACACCGCCCTTCTAACTTATGACTTATCTTTACCTGGTTTTCGTTTTCCCGTATTCCGTCACTATCAATAAAACAACACAAGACACAAGAGTACCCCCTTAATGATCATCTCGTCTCTGGTATACGCGGCTGTAGGACTTTCCATAGCCAGGCTGAGAGGTCTCTTCGGAGGAGTCTCGGTGGTCGACGAAGACGCCCTTGCCTCGGCCAAACAGTTCCTTCAGTCTCTGCAAGTGGAGGCGACTCGGGTCCTCTTCCCTGGAGCCGTGGTTTCTGTATCTGCTGCCCCTGCCCCTCTCCCTGCTGCCCCTGCTCCTGCTGCTCTGTCTGTCTTCGTTGCTGCCACCTCTTTCGCTTTCGTGTTCATGGTCTTCTCTTTCCCGTTCGTGGTCTTCCTCTCTTTCTCGTTCGTGACTTTCTCTTTTGTGGTCTCTCTCGTGGTCTTCTCCTTTTTCCTGGTGATCTTCTCTTTTGTTGTCTTTTTCTCGTTCTCTTTCATGGTCTCTTTCTCTTCCGTGTTCTCCTTCTCTTTTGCGGTCGCCCTTTTCTCTTTCATGGTCTCTTTCCCTGTCATGGTCTTCTTTCTCTTTCTCTCCTTCGTGATGTTCTCTTCTTTCCTGTTCTTCCCTTTCTCTTTCATGATCTCTCTCACTCTCATCGTCTCCTTTCTCCCTTCCGCCATGACTTCTTTCTCTGCTTCTTTCTCTGCTTCTTTCTCTGCTTCTTTCTCTTCCGTAACTTCCTCTGCGTCCCTCATCTCTCTCCTTCTCATCATCACTTTCTTCCTTCTCGCCGTGGCTTTCTTCCTTGCTGTTATCACTCTTTCCTCTGTGCCTGTCTTCTCCGTCCTTTCCTCTTTCTTTGCTTTCATCTTCGTGGCGGATTCTCTGTCCAAATCTGTTCCTCACCTCTCGGCTTCCTGCTCTGATTCTGTACCTGCTGAGACCTCCGTTTCTGTTCCTGTATCTGCTGATGTAACGATGTCTGTCTCTGCTATGGTAAAGGGTCTTCTCTTCCTTGGACTCCTCTGATTCCTCCTCTGAAGAATCGTCCTCCTCTGATGAGTCTTCGTCTTCGTCTTCGTCGTCCTCCTCCGATGATGAATCTTCGTCTTCGTCGTCCTCCTCTGATGAGTCGTCTTCATCATCGTCTTCTTCATCGTCATCGTCTTCCTTCCTGAATCTAAAGTACCTTCTTCCTTCTCGTATTCTTCCTCTGTATCTTCTCTCATCGAATTCATGGGAAGACTTACGTATTCTTCCCTCTCTGCTTTCCTCATGTTCCTGTCTTCCTTTACCTTCTTCCTTTTCTTCATGTTCGCCTTCCTCTCTTCCTCTTCCTCGCCTTTCGTCGTGTTCCTCTTCCTCGTGTCTATGTTCTTTGATTTTATGCTTCTTGTCTTCCTTTTCTTCCTTTTCTTCATGTCTCTGTCTGCCTCGGAAATAATCGTAAAATCCTCTTCTCCTTTCCTCTCTCCTCCTCTCCGCTGCCTGCCGCAACACGGAGGTAAACCAGGTATAAGCCTTGAACTCCTTCCCTCCTTTCTCTTCCTCCTCCTCCGAGAACTCCTTCCCTCCTTTCTCTTCCTCCTCCTCCGAGAACTCCTCACCTCCCTCTTCTTCATCATCTTCGTCGCTTTCCTCAGAAGACTCATCAGATTCCTCAGAAGATGACGAGGAAGAAGATGAATCCTCCTCTTCCTCTTCCTCTTCACTGTCATCCTCATCATCCTCTTCACTGTCACTGTCATCCTCATCATCCTCTTCACTGTCACTGTCATCCTCATCATCCTCTTCTTCATCTTCCTCGTCCTCCTCGTCCTCTTCCTCCTCTTCTTTGCTCTCTTCCTCTTTATGTTTTTCTTTTCTTTCCTCTTTCTTGAATTTTCTTCCAAATATTGTTGTTTCCTCATCAAATCCATGTTCTCCTTTCTCTCCTTCTATTCCTCTTCCTTCTTTTCCTTCCTCAACTCCAAATTTGTGCTCCTTTCCTTTCCCCTTACTCCAGTTTTCCCCTTCCACTCCTTCCTTTCCTCCTCCGTGCCCTCCTTCTTCCCCTCCTTCACCGTCTCCTCCTCTCCCTTCTTCCCTTCCTTCACCTCCTTCCTTTGCTTGTGTTTCTTTGTGTCCTTTATCCCAGTTTTCTCCTTTCCCTTCTTCCCTTCCTTCACCTCCTTCCTTTGCTTGTGTTTCTTTGTGTTCTTTGTCCTTGTGTCCTTTATCCCAGTTTTCTCCTTTTCCTTCTTTCCCAATTCCTCCCTTTCCTTCTCCTCCCTCCCCACCTTCTCCTCCTCCTCCTGCCTCGATTCCTTTTCCTCCTTTTTCTCCTCCTCCACCTTCTCCTCCTTTGCCTATCTCTTCTCCTGCGTTCTTTCCTCCAACGCTTCCTCCTCCTCCTTCATTTCCCTCCACTTTTTCATGTCCTTTTCCTCCTGCGCTCCAGTTGTGTCCCTTTCCTCCCTTTCCTCCTCCTTCATGTCCTTCTCCTCCTCCTCCTCCTCCTCCTCCTCCTCCTCCTGCTCCTCCTCCTCCTCCTTCTTTTCCTTCATGATGCTCTCCTTCTTTAACTCCTTTTCCTCCTCCTCCTCCTCCTCCTCCTCCTCCACCTTTTCCTTTTAATTTTTCTTCCATACCTCCTTCTCCACCCTCCCCTCCTCCTACTCCTTCACCAGCTCCTTTTCCTCCTCCTCCACTGCCTTCTCCTCCTTCTCCTCCTTTACCTCTTCCTCCTTCTCCACCGCTTTTTCCTCCTTCTCCTCCTCCTCCACCGCCTTCTCCTCCTCCTTTACCTCCTCCTCCTCCTCCTCCTCCCTTTCCTCCTTCCAATTTTCCGCCATCTCCTCCACTTCCTCCTCCTCCTCCACTTCCTGCATCTCCTCCTCCTCCTCCTCCTCCTCCTCCTTCTCCTCCTCCTCCCCCTCCTTCTGCGCCGTGCCCTCCTTTTCCTCCTGTTTTGTCTGATGTAATCTTCACAATCTTTTCTCCTCCAACTTCTCTATCTCCTCCTCCTCCTCCTCCTCCTCCTTCTCCTCCTCCTCCTCCTTCTCCTCCTCCTTTTCCTCCAGTCTTATCCAATATGACTTTGATAACCTTTCCTCCTCCGGCTCCTCCATCATCTCCTCCTCCTCCTCCTCCTCCTCTTTCTCCACCTCCTCCTCCTCCTCCAACTGTTGGCCCTCCTACTAGTCCAAGTGCTAATCCTAATTCGGAAAATCCATCTCCTCCTCCTGTTTCTCCTCCTCCTCCTCCTCCTCCTCCTCCACCACCATGTCCTCCTTTCCCTTCTGTTTTATCCAATATTACTTTGATAACTTTAGCTCCACCTCCTCCTCCATCATCTCCTCCACCTCCTCCTCCTCCTCCTCCTAATCCTAATTCCAACCCTAATCCAAGTTCACCTCCTGTACCCTTTGTTTCTCCTCCTCCTGCTCCTCCTCCTTCTGCTCCTCCTCCTAATCCCAACTCGAATCCTAATCCAAGTCCTTTACCCTCTCCTCCTTCACCCACTCCTCCTCCTCCTCCTAACTCGAATCCTAATCCAAGTCCTTTACCCTCTCCTCCTTCACCCACTCCTCCTCCTCCTCCTCCTCCTCCTCCTAATCCTAATTCTAACCCTAATCCAAGTTCACCTCCTGTTCCCTTTGTTTCTTCTCCTCCTCCTCCTCCTTCTGCTCCTCCTCCTAATCCTAACTCGAATCCTAATCCAAGTCCTTTATCCTCTCCTCCTCCTCCTCCTCCTCCTAACTCGAATCCTAATCCAAGTCCTTTATCCTCTCCTCCTCCTCCTCCTAACTCGAATCCTAATCCAAGTCCTTTACCCTCTCCTCCTTCACCCACTCCTCCTCCTCCTCCTAACTCGAATCCTAACCCAAGTCCTTTATCCTCTCCTCCTCCTCCTCCTCCTCCTAACTCGAATCCTAATCCAAGTCCTTTACCCTCTCCTCCTCCACCCACTCCTCCTCCTCCTCCTCCTAATCCTAATTCTAACCCTAATCCAAGTTCACCTCCTGTACCCTTTGTTTCTTCTCCTCCTCCTCCTCCTTCTGCTCCTCCTCCTAATCCTAATTCGAATCCTAGTCCAAGTCCTTTACCCTCTCCTACTCCATCCACTCCTCCTTCTGCTCCTCCTCCTCCTCCTAATCCTAATTCGAATCCTAACCCAAGTCCTTTACCCTCTTTTCCTCCTCCTCCTTCTCCTAATCCTAATTCGAATCCTAATCCATGTTCATCTCCTTTTCCCTTTATTCCTTTACCTTCCCCTAATCCTGATGCGAATCCTAATCCAAATCCTTTACCCTCTTTTCCTCCTCCCATTCCTCCCTCCCCTCCTTCGTTTTCTTTTCCCATTATTCTTTGGCCAAAAATTTCCTCTCCCATTGCAATTACGTCTCCTCCTATTCCTCCTCCTCCTCCTCCTCCACCTACTCCTCCTCCTCCAATTCCTTCTCCTCCTCCTTCTCCTCCCAATCCCAATGTTAGTCCGAATCCAGATGATCCTTCATTTACTCCTCCTCCTCCTCCAACTCCTACTCCTTCTCCTCCTTCTCCTCCTCCTCCTCCTCCAACTTCCTCTCCTCCCAATCCCAATGTTAGTCCAAATCCTCCTTCTCCTCCTACTCCTCCTCCTACTCCCTCTCCTCCTTCCAATCCTAATGTTAGTCCGATTCCAGATAATCCTCCATCTCCTCCTCCTCCAACCTCTACTGCTCCTCCTCCTCCTCCTACTCCCTCTCCTCCTCCCAATCCTAATGTTAGTCCGATTCCAGATAATCCTCCCTCTCCTCCTCCTCCTCCTTCTCCTCCTCCTCCTCCTCCTCTTACTCCTTCTCCTCCTCCCAATCCCAATGTTAGTCCGAATCCAGATAATCCTTCATTTACTCCTCCTCCTCCTCCTCCAACCTCTACTCCTCCTCCTCCTCCTCCTCCTCCTCCTCCAACTCCTTCTCCTCCTCCCAATCCTAATGTTAGTCCGAATCCAGATAATCCTCCATCTCCTCCTCCTACTCCTCCTCCTCCTCCTCCTCCTCCTCCTCCTCCTGCTGCTACTCCTCCTCCAACTCCTTCTCCTCCTCCTAATCCCAATGTTAGTCCAAATCCTCCTTCTCCTTCTACTCCTCCTCCTACTCCTACTCCTCCCCCTACTCCGTCTCCTCCTCCCAATCCCAATGTAAGTCCGAATCCAGATAAACCTTCATTTCCTCCTCCTCCTCCTCCAACCACTCCTCCTCCTCCTCCTGCTACTCCTCCTCCTCCTCCTCCTCCTACTACTACTACTCCTCCTCCTCCTCCTTCTGCTACTCCTCCTCCTCCAACTCCTTCTCCTCCTCCCAATCCTAATGTTAGTCCGAATCCAGATAATCCTCCATCTCCTCCTCCTCCAACCTCTACTCCTCCTCCTCCTCCTCCTGCTACTCCTCCTCCTCCAACTCCATCTCCTTCTCCCAATCCCAGTGTTAGTCCGAATCCAGATAATCCTTCATTTACTCCTCCTCCTCCTCCCCCTCCTGCTACTCCTCCACCTCCAACTCCTTCTCCTCCTCCCAATCCCAATGTTAGTCCGAATCCAGATAATCCTTCATTTACTCCTCCTCCTCCTCCTCCTGCTACTCCTCCTCCTCCAACTCCTTCTCCTCCTCCCAATCCCAATGTTAGTCCGAATCCAGATAATCCTTCATTTACTCCTCCTCCTCCTCCTCCTGCTACTCCTCCTCCTCCTCCTCCTCCAACTCCTTCTCCTCCTCCTAATCCCAATGTTAGTCCGAATCCAGATAATCCTTCATTTACTCCTCCTCCTCCTCCTGCTATTCCTCCTCCTCCGACTCCTTCTCCTCCTCCCAATCCCAATGTTAGTCCGAATCCAGATAATCCTTCATTTACTCCTCCTCCTCCTCCTCCTCCTGCTGCTACTCCTCCAACTCCTTCTCCTCCTCCCAATCCTAATGTTAGTCCGAATCCAGATAATCCTTCATGTCCTCCTACTCCTCCTCCTCCTCCTCCTACTCCTACTCCTACTCCTCCTGCTGCTACTCCTCCTCCTCCTCCTCCAACATTGTCCTTTTCGACTCCTCCTCCATAATCCCAATGTTAGTCCTCCTCCTCCTTCTTGTCCTCCTCCTCCTCCTCCTCCTCCTCCTCCTCCTTCTACTTTGCTGTGTTCCCCTTTTCCTCCCATCATGTCCAATAAAACTTTGATAACTTTTTCTCTTATTGATCCTCCCTCATCTCCTCCTCCTCCTCCTCCTCCTCCTCCTCCTCCTCCTTTTACTTCGCTGTGCTCCCCTTTTCCTCCTATCATGTCCAATAAAACTTTGATAACTTTTTTCCTTTCTGATCCTCCAGCATCTACTCCTTTTCCTCCTCCTCCTCCTCCTCCTCCTTCTTTGCCATGTCCTCCTTCTCCTCCTGTCTTATCCAACATAATTTTAATGACCTTTTCCATTCCCATTCCTCCGTCATCTCCACCTCCTCCTCCTCCTCCTCCTCCTCCTCCTCCTCCTCCTCCTCCTCCTCCTCCTATAATTCCTCCTTCTCCTCCTCCTTCTCCTTCGCCATGTCTTCCTTTTCCAATCTTTTCCAACATAATTTTTATAATCTCTTCCATTGACAATCCTCCTTCAACTCCTCCTCCTCCTCCTCTTCCTCCTCCTCCCACTACAAATGCCACTATTCCTCCTCCTTCCTCTGCGTGGTGACCTCCTGTTCCTCCTTTTCCTCCACCTTCTATTAGTATTCCAAATCCTCCTTTTCCTTTACCTCCTCCACCTCCTCCTCCAAATGATATGCCTAGTCCTCCCTCTCCTCTTCCTCCGTCATCTCCTCCTCCTCCTCCTCCTCCAATAGAGTGGCCTTTTCCTCCCTTTCCTCCGTCACCTCCTCCTCCAAATCCTCCATCATCACCTCCTCCTCCAACAGAGTGGCCTTTTCCTCCCTTTCCTCCGTCATCTCCTCCTCCAAATCCTCCATCATCACCTCCTCCTCCAACAGAGTGGCCTTTTCCTCCCTTTCCTCCGTCATCTCCTCCTCCAAATCCTCCATCATCTCCTCCTCCTCCTCCACCAACAGTCCTTTTCCTCCCTTTCCTCCTTCTCCTCCTCCTCCTCCATCATCTCCTCCTCCAACAATTTTCCTCCCTTTCCTCCTTGACAATCCTCCATCATCTCCTCCTCCTCCTCCTCTTTCATATCCTCCTCCTCCTCCAAATCCTCCATCATCTCCTCCTCCTCCTCCTCCAACAGAGTGGTGACCCTTTTCCTCCCTTTCCTCCACCTTCTCCTCCAAATCCTCCATCATCTCCTCCTCCTCCTCCTCCAACAGAGTGGCCTTTTCCTCCCTTTCCTCCGTCATCTCCTCCTCCAAATCCTCCATCATCTCCTCCTCCTCCTCCTCCAACAGAGTGGCCTTTTCCTCCCTTTCCTCCGTCATCTCCTCCTCCAAATCCTCCATCATCTCCTCCTCCTCCTCCAACAGAGTGGCCTTTTCCTCCCTTTCTTCCGTCATCTCCTCCTCCAAATCCTCCATCATCTCCTCCTCCTCCTTCAACAGAGTGGCCTTTTCCTCCCTTTCTTCCGTCATCTCCTCCTCTTCCTCCGTCATCTCCTCCTCCAACAGAGTGACTTTTTCCTCCCTTTCCTCCGTCATCTCCTCCTCCTTTTCCTCCATCATCTCCTCCTTTTCCTCCATCATCTCCTCCTCCAAATCGTATGAAGAAGTGCCCTGTTCCTCCTTTTCCTCCATCATCTCCTCCAAATCCTCCATCATCTCCTCCTTTTCCTCCGTCATCTCCTCCAAATCCTCCATCATCTCCTCCTCCTATTTTTATGAATTGACTTTTTCCTCCTTTTCTTATATCATATCCTCTTCCTCTTCCTCCATCATCTCCTCCTCTTCCTCCGTCATCGTCTCCTCCTCTTCCTCCATCATCATCTCCTCTTCCTCCAAATGTTCTATCGTCTCCTCCTCTTCCTCCGTCATCATCTCCTCTTCCTCCCTCATCATCTCCTCCTCTTCCTCCAAATCTCCTTTCATCTCCTCGTCCTCCGTCATCATCTCCTCCTCTTCCTCCAAATCTGCTGTAGCCTCTTCCTCCAAATTTTATAGAGACGGTATTTCCTCTTCCTCTTCCTCTGTCATCTCCTCTAACATCTCCTCCTCTTCCTCTGTCATCTCCTCTGTCATCTCCTCCTCTTCCTCTGTCATCTCCTCTATCATCTCCTCCTCTTCCTCCGTCATCATCTCCTCTTCCTCCAAATCTCCTATCATCTCCTCCTCTCCTTCCTCCATCATCATCTCCTCTTCCTCCAAATGTTCTATCGTCTCCTCCTCTTCTTCCTCCGTCATCATCTCCTCCTCCTCCAAATTTTATAGAGACTGTATTTCCTCTTCCTCTTCCTCTGTCATCTCCTCTATCATCTCCTCCTCTTCCTCTGTCATCTCCTCTATCATCTCCTCCTCTTCCTCCGTCATCATCTCCTCTCCCTCCAAATCTTCTGTCATCTCCTCCTCCTCTTCCTCTGTCATCTCCTCTATCATCTCCTCCTCTTCCTCCGTCATCATCTCCTCTCCCTCCAAATCTTCTGTCATCTCCTCCTCTCCTTCCTCCGTCATCATCTCCTCTTCCTCCAAATTTTATAGAGAAGGTATTTCCTCTTCCTCTTCCTCTGTCATCTCCTCTGTCATCTCCTCCTCTTTCTCCGTCATCATCTCCTCTCCCTCCAAATCTCCTATCATCTCCTCTTACTCCATCATCATCTCCTCTTCCTCTAAATCTTCTATCATCCCCTCTTCTTCTGCCGTCATCATCTCCTCTCTCTTCAGATCTTCTGTCATCTCCTCCTCTTCTTCCTCCATCATCATCTCCTCTTCCTCCAAATCTCCTATCATCTCCTCCTCTTCTGCCGTCATCATCTCCTCTCCCTCCAAATCTTCTATCGTCTCCTCTTCTTCCACCGTCATCATCTCCTCTTCCTCCAAATCTCCTATCGTCTCCTCCTCCTCCAAATTTTATGAAGAAGCTATTCCCTCTTTCTCTCCCTTCGTCATCTCCTCTGTCATCTCCTCTCCTTCTTCCATCATCTTCAAACTCTCTACTGTCATCTCTTTCCCCATCATCTCCACCAAACCTCCTATCATCATCGTCATCCTTTCCTCTTCCTCTTCCTCTTCCTCTATGTCCTTTCCTCCTCCTTTCTTCTTCTTCTTCACTACTATCATCATCATCATCATCGCGCCTTGGAGTGCCATAGAAAGAAGGTGGGGGGAAGGAGTATTTTGTGGGGGCACGGAAGTGTTGTGGTACTGGCGGTTTGTATTTCTGTGGTGGACGTGTGGGAGGGGTGTATTTCTGTGGTGGGGTAGTGGGGGGACGGTACTTCTGTGGTGGGGGTGTGGGAGGGGTGTATTTCTGTGGTGGGGTAGTGGGGGGACGGTACTTCTGTGGTGGGGGTGTGGGAGTGGCGTATAGTTGTGGTGGGGGTGTTGGTGGACGATATAATTTTGGTGGGGGAGTGGGAGTGGCGTATAATTGTGGTGGGGGTGTAGGAGGGGCATATGTTTGCGTAGGGGGCTCATAAAGTTGTGGTGGTTCATATTTCTCTTGTGGAGGGGTGTAGTGCTGTGTTGGGGGTCCATAGCGTTGTGGTGGGGACTCTTGCTCCTCAGAGAAGTGGAGTTTCGGGATTGGTGTAGGGGAGGTGTCCTGGAAGTGGTGGTTAGTCTTTGGGGTGGGTTTACGTGAGGGGGTTGAGTGTGCAGCAAACGGATGGGGTCTGGAGGGGGTGCTGTAGCTAGGGGAGGGGGTGGAGCTTGGGGAAGACGGTCGGTAGAAGGATTGGTGAACTGGAGGGGAAGAAATCTGTGTCTTCTCGAGGGATTGAAGTGGGTGTTTGCGTGAGGGAAGGGGAGGTGAAGGAGTGGAAGCCTGAAACACCGTGGACTTGATTTGGTGTTGGGGGAAGAAGATTTCGGGGGCAGAAGTGGAGACGAGCACAAGCTTCTGCCTGGGGTCTTGGCGCGAGAGCTTGTAGGGTGACGGGATTGGGCGTAGGGTTTGCGATACAGGCTCATAGACACGTGAAAGGTCGAGGCGTTGAATGGCGGTAAGTTTGGGCCTCTTCAGATGGATTTCAATAGAGTCCCCTTCGTGTGGACGTCTCGGGGGGGTGTTCTGTTCCCTTGGGTTGAAGAATATGCTTTGAGGCTGGTTTCTTCGTGGTGGGTGGAAGGTGAGCTCATCAGAACTTGCCACTCTTTGCCTCGGTCTGTGTTGTCTGCTTGGGGGGCGTATAATGGATATGCCTTGGTTGAATGCAATGTTACTAGGTTTCTTCGAGCGAGGTGGGTCGAATTGGGTACCGCCGTGGCTGAAATCAAAGCGGTGGGTCTTTTGCCTCTGGGTGGGACGAGGACTGGGCCTGAAAGTGGGGCTAGGACTTGGTCTGGACTGCCTAGAACCGGGCTTCCGTAGTTGATGCTGGAACCCTTTGCCTGTGGAGTTGTTAGAGAAAAGCACAAAGTCAAGATTGGCTTTCTCGATGCTGACAGGGTTTGGGTTTTGGTGATTCTGTTCGAGGTTTTGTCTTGGCTGGTCTGAGTTGGTTAAGCGGACACCGGAAGGTCTTTGGCTCACCCGATGGCGTCCGAAGTTCTGGGGAAGTGACGGGAAGAGCGACTGGCCTGGGTGGGCTAAGCGATCAATTGGGTTGTTGAAAAGTCTTTGATTCACCCGAGCCTGTCCGGAGTTTTGGAGATTCAACTGGATGCCCGAGCTACCACCTGAATGAACTAACCGGTTAACTGGGTTGTTTACGTTGACTCCGAGGTGTGGACTGAAAACGTTGAAGCCAGACCCTCCCTGTACATGTGCCTGGGGTCTGATGGGTCTAGGTTCTTGGAGTGAGGTGAAAAGTGGCCTTATCGGGAATTGCGGGAGGGTCAACTGTGGCCTTTGCTGGTTGTTGAGGAAGAAACTAAACTGTCCCAATCCTGCGTTCGGCCCGTGGTGCTTCTCGTCAGTACCTGGGGCGTGGAGGGGGTCGGTAGGCTCGTCCTCAGCCACGGCGATGTCTTCCCCGGCCTGTATGGGGCTGAGGTTAGACGAGGGCTGGGGCTGGGACGAGGCAGAGCGGGCTGAGATTTGGCGCTCGGAGGTCACTGTGGCGTCCTGCAGGTAATAATGTGTTGGTTATGGTCCTCTTGTATTCTCCAAAACATATTTATAACTGGATCATTAACTGGATGATTAATTACTGGATCATTTGTATGCCAAGAATCAGATAAATTCACCCTATTTTTGAGTTCAAGTAGAAATGCTGATCTAATATTTATTTTATATTTTTATTACATTGCATCACAATATCAACTGGATTCATGCAAACTCCCCATATACTTGTGTTTTGTTTTGTTTTTATTCTTGCAAACTTTTTACCCTTGCAAAGCTATCCTCCACAAACTTATTTCTCTACCCTTTTCATTGTTTTGTCTATTTCTCTGCCCTTTCCTCCCTTATAATCTATTCTTATTGTTTTTTTTTAATCTTCTCCATCGTTCCCTTCTAATTTAATACTCAGTTTTTCTCATCTTCCCTTTCTATATTTTTTCTATCTATTTGTTTTCTCCTTTCTTCCCTCTAATTCTACTCTCTGATTATCCTTCCATCCGTTCCCGCTTACTGACATTTTTATTTTATTTTAACTCTTCTCCATTATTCCCCGTTCCTCCATCCTTGATCACTTACCTTCGAGATGTCTACCTTTTGTGCCTCGAGGTCGTGTCGGTCTGTCTCGAAGGTGAAGGACCCGCGTACCTGGCGAGGAGAAGGTCAAGGTGCTATGATTAATGTATGAGGGTGGGGTAAGGCAGGTAGGGTATGAGGGTGGGGTAAGGCAGGTAGGGTATGAGGGTGGGGGAAGGGATCTGGTGTTGCCTCAAGGGGACGGAGGAAGATGTATAGCTATAGTTTTTTTTCTGTTTTGTTTTGTGGTTTGTCATTAAGGTCAGTGAGAAAAAAATAGGTAGATTGTTTGTTTCTTTGTTTGAGGCAGAATATCGTTTTATTGTTTTTTCGTGATTGGTTTTGATTTATTGTTTGTGATTGAAGTAACAAAGAATAAAATATATATGCTTCCTCTCTTTGACTGATACTACTAAATGTGACTTTTTTGTACTAACAGTGAAAGGCAATGTTGCTGTTTTTGCACTAATAATGAAATGCAGTATTGTTCATTAATATCAAAGTCAGTGTTGCTTTTTATACTAATGATTAAGTGCATTTTTTTTTTTTTTTTTTTTTTTTTTTTTGGTACAGTCGCTCTTGTTAATAGGACAGGTAGTGCTGTTGTATTATATTAATAGTGAAATGCAGTGTTTATTTTTTTTTACTAAGAATGATGCAGTGTAATTCAGCGCTATAATAAAAGGCATTCCCGGCATCTATAACAGTGATCGTTGCTTAGGGTATCAGAGCAAAGAGCGCCGAGAAATCATTTTTAATAGTCGGTACGTAGGAGCTGAAGATTCTGCGTGACGTTCGACTTTAGAGATAAAAAAAAATACTGGGTTAGGTAGAGTCCAGATATATGTGGCCAGACAGGTAAAAAGAAGTCACCATTACATAATTTTTTTTATAGTCTAAATGTAGGAGTGTGAAATTCTGCGTGACATTCAAAACTAGAGATAAAAAATACAAAAAATACTGGGTTAGATAGAGTCCAGGTGTGTACTTAGCGCCAGAGAGGTAAAAAAAGTCACCATTATATAATTAGCCTTCACGTAGAGGTGTAAATTTCAGCGTGACATTCGTAATTTAGATTAAAAAATACAAAAAAATTCTGTGTTAGGTAGAGTCCAGGTGTGTACTTAGCGCCAGACAGGTAAAAAAAAAGTCACCATTATGTAATTCTTTTTAATAGCCTGCTCGTAGAGGTGTAAATTTCAGCGTGACGTTCGTAATTTAGATTAAAAAATACAAAAAAAAAGGGGGTTAGATAGAGGCCAGATATGTACTTAGCGCCAGACAGGTCAAGAAACATTTCGAGTCAAGATGGACGGTAAATGTCGAGCAAAATATAAATGTCAAAGAAAATGAAAGTCGAGGAAAGGGTCAACCAGCGTATCATTACTATTCGTTACTCTCGTTTTTTTTTTTTCGTTTTTTTGCACTTCAAGATCCATTTCTCTTGCCAGCAAATTGATACAAAAACATGAAAGTCGTGAAAGGGGTCAACCTGCGTACCATTTTCACTTATCACCCGCGTTTTCTTTTTTTCCTCAGATCCGTTTTCTATAACCAGCAATTACTGTTCATTACTCTTGTTATTTTTCTTTTTTTTTAATTCAAGATCCATTTTCTCTTGCCAGCAAATTGATACAAAAACATGAAAGTCGTGAAAGGGGTCAACCAGTGTCCCTTTTTCATTCATCACCCGCGTTTTCTTTTTTGCCTTCAGATCCGTTTTCTTTAACCAGCAAAAGAAACGAAAGAGAGGAAAGTTGTAGGTGCGAGAGGGGTCAACCAGTGTCCCATTTTCCTTCATTAGCCACGTTTTCTTTTGGACTTCAGATCCGTTTTCTCTAGACCAGCAAATAAAAAGAAGAAAAGGAGAGTTGTGAAAGAGGTCAACTGCCGTAACCCTTTCAATAACCGTTTTTGTCTTTCTCTTACACCGTTAGATCTGTTTTCCCTCGCTGGCAAATTAAAAGAAAAAGAAAGTTGTGGAAGACCTGAATGTCGACTAGAAAAAAAAGCTGAGGAAAAGATCAACAACATTAACTTAGTCACTTGTTATCCAGTTTTTTTTTCTTCAACTTTTTATGCGTTACTGTTTTCTTCTCGCTTGAAAATGTTAAAAGCAGTGAACGAAAGTCGTGGAAGATGTCATATACTCAACAATATTCATTACTAGCTTCATTTCTTTATTTTAACTTTTACTTCAAGAGGGCAAGTTCCCTTCACTTGCATAATATCAGTTAATCGGTGTTATACAGAGAATAAAAATCAGGTAATGGTAATTATAATTTTAATAGAAATAATAATGATAATGATAATAATAATAATAATAATAATAATAATAATAATAATAATAATAATAATAATAATAATAATAATAATATGACGACAACAAGAAAACAAGAAAAGAAGAAGAACAAGAACAAGAACAAGAAGAAAAAGAGGAGGAGCGGAAAAGAGAGAATGATAACAATAATAATAAGAAAAGAAAAGGAAAAAGAAAGGGAAAAATAAAAAGGTAAATGAATAATAATGATAATAACAATAATAATAATAAGAAGAAGAAGAAAAGAAAAAGAAAGGGAAAAAGAAGAAGAGCAAGAACTAGAACAAGAAGAAAAAGAAAAAGAAAAAGAAGTAAAACAATAAAAATTAAAATAAAGTAAAAATAATGCAATAATAGTAAAAATAATGATAATAACAACAGCAACAACAAAAAACAACCACCACCAATACAAAGAACAGGTATACGCCGGCCTTGGTGGGTCATGCACCTCGCTTAGTATTTCCTTCAAGTGGCTCGTAATTGCGCACCGTTCGACTCATCTTACCTGCCGTTACCTGAGCCGTAATGGAGCTGCAGGTGATGTTTTGGGGAGGCACTGTTTGTTTCTCATGTTTAAAGTGCATTGTTTGTTTCTTCATTTGTTTGTTTGTTTTTGTATTCAGAGCATTTTATTTTTATTTAGAGTTTGGGTTCATTTTTTTTTCTTATTGCGATTTACTGTCTTTTTTTTATCGCTTCAGTTTAGTTCTCGTTCATTTTTCCATTCAGTATTTTTTTTCCTATCCGGAGTGTTTTGTTGCTATTCAGACTGTGTTTGTTTATGAGTCTCAACTGATTTATTACATTATTTGGTCGTATTTTGTATATCAGTGTAAATTATTGTTGTTATCTTTTTAAACTTCAGAGATCATCATTGGCATCATTATAAAATAGTATTGTCTTGCATTTCCGTAAACTGTTTGTAAGATTTTTTTTTCAAACCTCTATATCATCATTCGTATCTGGTAATTTTTTTTTTTTTTTTTTTTACAGCAAGACAGACAGCTCAAAAAATAAAAAAAATTAAAAAAAAAAAAAAAAACTCGCTACTCCTAAAAAAAAAAAAGAAAGAGGTCATGAGATGCATACTCCATACGTTATCATATTACCCATTTTCACATTAACTAATGATAAAATTACTGCTTCTAAATCTTCTTATCATGATTCGTATATACGATCACAATCTTCCTGGGGTCTTGGCGCGAGAGCTTGTAGGGTGAAGGGGTTGGGCGTGGGGTTTGCGATACAGGCTTATAGACACGTGAAAGATCGAGGCGTTGAACGGTGGTAAGTCTGCATGGGCCTGTTCTGATGGATTTCAATAGAGTCCCCTTCGTGTGGGCGTCTCAGGGGAGTGTTCTGAATGATCTCCTTATCATGATTCGTATATTTTACTTTACATTATGTTCCTTTTCGGCATCTTTACCTGGGAGTCTCGTGGTGGGTGTGGCTGTCAATGGGGCGGACACTTTTGGCTCTCACAACATATATTTTCAAAGACCACAAAGGAGTTTAGTCGGGTTCTCGTGAATGTTCTTAACGTTCATGGAGAGCAGAAGCCTTGTCAAACTATCACTGGAGTCAAAAAACTACCCATGGAAATGCTCACAACTCCTACCAAACCCTTAACAATTGTGGGTGTGTAGGCCCCGACATGCTTGAGAATATGAGCGTTGATAGGACTGACTATGAGGTGTACACGAGGACTAGAAGGAGGTAGTAGAGTACTATTGATTGAGGCAACAACCTTCTTCACTTCCCGTCCCACTCCTCCTCCGCCTCCTCCTCTTCGTCTTCCCTTTGTTTTCATCCCCTCCCTCATGTCACGTAAGATCCACCTCGTCACGGCGGCTTTCCTTGACCCTAATTACGCCGCGCCACAACTCAATGTTTTCGTCGCGTCTCTCCTTGACTTGCGCGCAGCCTTCTTCTTAACACCCGTATGGATCCTGTTAAAACCGACGCCGCCCAGACTTGTCCTCGGCCACCGCGTTATGTTCAGCGCCAGCATCTTTTTCTTACTTCGTTGTTGGCTCCGTTTTCTTTCACCTTTGCGTTAGTTTACATTTGGGTTTTGTTTGAATTTGAGCTGGGGTCCGTTTTCTCGTGTGTTTTTTTTTTACTATATTAAGGGTCTGTTTTCTTTGTGTGTGTGTGTGTGTGTGTGTGTGTGTGTGTGTGTGTGTGTGTGTTTACTTCATTTCAGGTCGGTTTATCTTCTCTTTAGTCCTAATTTTCTTGTGTTTCTCTTTTTTTTATTCGTTTTGTGGTTCATTTTCCTTCTGCCCTTTGAAACTGGAGTGTAAATATATAATAAAAAACACAATTTCCGCTAATAAGAATTATACTGAGGACACAGTTATGAAAAGTCACTCCGCATGACCGCATTGCACTGAAAAAAGAAGATAAAAAAGAAAGTGAAATATTAGAGGTCATTGAAATCAGCTGCATCATCGCTTTTTTTTTATAAATCTACTGATGATGGTGATGGTAATAATAATAATAATAATAATAATAATAATAATAATAATAATAATAATAATAATAATAATAATAATAATAATAATAATAACAATAATAATAATAATAATAATAATAATAATAATAATAATAATAATAATAACAACAACAACAATAGCGATATACTCTGCCTTTCTCTGATAATTTCGGGTCATTTTAAAAAGTAAAAAAAAAAGTAGCTTAGTCATCAATGCCCCTTGTTATGGTTCGCCCTTCTGGACCTCTTTTTTTGGGCATCGTTCAGACCTTTCGCTCTCCCTGATTGTTTGGAAGCCAGGATGGGAGCGAGACAGACAGACAAACAGATGCAGAGAAAGACAGAAAAGAAGAGTGAAAGATAGAGAGAGAGGGACAGGAAACAAAAATGCACAAAGACAGACAGACAGAGATAGAGGCAGACAGACAGATAGAAAGACAGAAAAAACAGACAAATAAAGAAAACAATAGAAATATCAAGACAGACATACAAAGATAGACGCACGCAGACTGACAGACGGACATAGAGAGACAGACGGACAGACAGATACAAAAAGATACAGAAAGACAGACATAAACACAGACAGAAATAAAAATAACAAACAAAGATGGAAAGATAGACATACACAGACTAGACAGATAGATGACAAGACAGACAGATGAAATTGAGACCATGTACAGACAGACAGACAGATGGTCAAACAGACAGACACAAATGACACAGAGACAGGGATAGAAAACGAAAGTGAAAACTGGAGAAGAAACGAAAAGAAAATGTATCTTTGCGAGGTCTTGGACAGCGAGGTTTGGAGTCAGATCCAGTTCATCTCGCGGGCTGACGAGGTGTTTTTTGGGCAAGAACTGCTATGTTTTTGCCTCAACACTTTCACGGCGAGATCGAGTGCGTCGTGCTTCCAGGCAGAGTCAGGTTAAGGAGCACCTGGCTAGACTCTTTACCTGTGACTGTTTGTTATCGTTGGCTACCTGAGAACTGCTTTTTTGTTTACGTTTTCTTTTTTAAGTATGTTGCGTATACAGGAAGATTTATACTCTGACACACACACACACACACACACACACACACACACACACACACACACACACACACACACACACACACACTCTAGTAGCAGGGTACATACATAAGATTCTTCCCCAGCCTACCTTTCCCCCCCACCACAAACACACAGTAATAGGGTACGATTCCTCCCCATCCCCCCCCTCATCCACCACCCCCTCCCCCCCTCCCACAAACACCCAAACTTAAAAACTTGCTCCTTTTCCCAGGTCCGTTGAACCCTCGACTTAATTTAAGGTGACAACACTCACCTGCCCTTGATCACTTGCTATACCCAGCTCTCGCTTTCTATAAAGTGCGTTTGAATTAATTTTGAAATCGAACTAAATTAAGGAATCTGTGCCGCCGTGTCCTTTACGCAAGCTAGAAATCCCTTGCTAGGAGTGATAATTTATAGGTCAGTGAAAGATGAAGCCATGTTGGAGTGGAAGCAATTAAAAACCCAGTGATTTCCACTAATAGGATTTTTGGGTGGGAAACAAGTACGAAATGTCACTCTCCGCATAACCACATCGGAAAGGAAAAGAAGACATAAAAAATTGAAATTAGGGTTCACTGAAATCCGCTTTATCAACGCCTTTATCTTCATACTAATAATGATAATGAAATAATAAAAATAATATACATATATATGTATATATATATATATATATATATATATATATATATATATATATATATATATATATATATATATATATATATATATATATATATATATATATATATATATATATATATATATATATATATATATATATATATATATATATATATATATATATATATATATATATATATATATATATATATATATATATATATATATATATATATATATATATATATGTGAAGAAGAAGAAGAAGAAGAAGAACTATATACTCTGTCCTCCCCACGAAAAAATGATGAAATAGGGACAACTGAAGCCAAAGTGCATGGGAGCTGATATCTGTACGTGACTTATGCTTTACGACGTCGTTCTGATTCTTGCTAGTTTTTTGTGGTCTGATTAGCCTTACAAATTCGATTACTCTCCCAAAAGACAAAATAATTTGGACCGAATTAAAACGAAATATGATGAAAGCTGATATTTGATACATAACATCTTTTAGGTTAATATCATGATTCCTACTTCATATTTTGTGGTCTGGTTTACCTTATTCGTGGCCTGCTGCCTATCAAAATATTTACACATTCATATTCTATGGTGTGAGTTGCCTTAATGGTTGACTGTAGCATATCACACCTTCTTACGCCTATCAGCACACTCACACATTCATACACTCACACCACATATACGTACATAACACTTAGATTGGAGTTTAACACATATTCGTTTACTAACCTCATCTACGTCATTTTATGCTCCTAGTTTGTGTCCCGATTCACACGCTACCACAACCACATCGGCCCGCCCAATCAGTTACGCCCACTCATTTCCTTACATAACCCCTCCCCCGTCTCTCTCTCTCTCTCTCTCTCTCTCTCTCTCTCTCTCTCTCTCTCTCTCTCTCCCGTACCTCCCTCTCCCCTCCCCTCTTCCCCAGCATCCTCATAGTCACATACACAATAGCGGCTTCATTATCTTTTCCCTTTTTTTTTAATTTTTATCTCTTGCTTAAATAGAAAGTCGATGTTGCTTTTGATGAACGAGTCACCTTTTCAAAATGTCACCGAGAGGGGAAAAAAAAATAATGGGATTGTTACCAGACTGAAGAGAGAAAAGTTGCCATCATCCAGAGAGAGAGAGAGAGAGAGAGAGAGAGAGAGCAATCAGAATCAGGGAGGCATAGAAAGTTGAAAAAATAAGAAGGAACACAAACTGGTTACTTCAGAGGAGTACAACTTCCTCGGCTCGTATTTTTATTTAATTTTTTGCGTTGTTGCTTTAAAAATTATGACCGAGTTGGCATTTGAGGAGTAGGCGGCGAGGAGAAAGGATGAGAGAGAGAGAGAGAGAGAGAGAGAGAGAGAGAGAGAGAGAGAGAGAGAGAGAGAGAGAGAGAGAGAGAGAGAGAGAGAGAGAAAGCGTATGTTTGTCCTACTCTTTTTTGCGTTCATTCATCCATCTCTTTAGGCGTAGTAACAAGGGTGGGTGAGTGGCTGACTTTTAAAGATAATGAACCCAACTAAAATTTACAGAGCCATTTTTTTTTCATCGTTCTCTTCCTCGTCTTCATCCTCCTTCTCTTCCTCATCTTCCTCGTCCTCCTTCTCTTCCTCATCTTCCTCCTCCTTCTCTTCCTCATCTTCCTCGTCCTACTTCTCTTCCTCATCTTCCTCCTCCTTCTCTTCCTCATCTTCCTCGTCCTCCTTCTCTTCCTCATCTTCCTCCTCCTTCTCTTCCTCATCTTCCTCGTCCTACTTCTCTTCCTCATCTTCCTCGTCCTCCTTCTCTTCCTCATCTTCCTCGTCCTCCTTCTCTTCCTCATCTTCCTCGTCCTCCTCCTTCTCTTCCTCATCATCCTCGTCCTCCTCCTCCTCTTCCTCGTCCTCCTTCTCTTCCTCATATTCCTCGTCCTCCTCCTCCTCTTCCTCATCTTCCTCGTCCTCCTCCTCCTCTTCCCCATCTTCCTCGTCCTCCTCCTCCTCCTCTTCCTCATCTTCCTCGTCCTCCTCCTCATCTTCCTCCTCCTCTTCCTCCTCCTCCTCCTCCTCCTCGTCCTCCTCCTCCTCTTCCTCCTCTTCCTTGTCCTCGTCTACACCGTGTAACTTTCTTATCTTCTAGTTTATGTCCCTCAGAAACTCAGGGACTAGAATAAGCCAACATTTTTATTTTTATTTTGCTTCTCACTATTTTTTTTTCATGTCCAGAGCTACAAATGATTTCCTTGCATTGTGTTTGGTTGTTTGTGTTTGTGTTTCTTTTCCTGAATATTCTGATGGACAAAGGTAATGTTGCAGGTCATGTTGGTGGATCGGCCCTCCAAATTTATCGCTTGTCCTCTTACAGACTTTCCTTTTAAACATAATACTGAGGTAGTTTCTCGGGGCACTGGAGAATACATTTTTCTTTTGTGCTCGTATTTTGTATTGTTAATTTTTGGTTATACTTTCTTTCTCAGAGCATTAATAAATATAGCATAAAAATGCACTTATGTGTCTACTTATTATGTAGGTCTATTTCCACTATCCTTCGCTTTATTCTATATCCTAATGTCATTTTCTGTGTGACATGTAACGAATCTATAATCAATAATGTAGAGTTCATGTCCTCTAATTTAAGCTGGGAGGGCCTAGAGACGGTCATGTGTGTGTGTGTGTGTGTGTGTGTGTGTGTGTGTGTGTGAGAGAGAGAGAGAGAGAGAGAGAGAGAGAGAGAGAGAGAGAGAGAGAGAGAGAGAGAGAGAGAGAGAGAGAGAGAGAGAGAGAGAGAGAGAGAGAGAGAGAGAGAGAGAGAGAGAGAGAGAGAGAGAGAGAGAGAGAGAGAGAGAGAGAGAGAGAGAGAGAGAGACGCAAACTAAAGCAGACCACTTTTTTTTTTGGTAGCAGTTTCGGCGCCGCGCACAATAGTTGCCTCAGTGAAAGTTTCTGTTGTGTCCGCCGCTCTTTTTCTCTTTTCTGGACCCCTCAGACTTTCTTTTCGCGCCCTCTTATGGTGGTGGTCCAATTCCCCTTCCTCTCCTCTCTGTACGGGGTTTTCGTTTCCCTTTTCTCGCTTCCTCGCCCTCCTCCCAGCTCCGCTTCTTCTTCTCCTCCATATCCATTGCCTCTTCCCCTCAATTTTGGTTCTCCTCCTTCAACTCTGCTTCTCCTCTGCTTTTCCTTCTCCTTTGCTCCTCTTCCTCCTCATTCTCCTCTTCCTCTTCTTCTTATTCCTCCTCCTCCTCCTCCTCCTCCTCCTCCTCCTCATTATCCTTATCATCATCATCATCATCATCATTATTATTTTCATCATCATCGTACATAATAATCATTATAATAATAATAATAATAATACCAATAATAATAATAACAATAATAATAATAATAATAATAATAATAATAATAATAATAATAATAATAATAATAATAATAATAATAATAATAATAATAATAATGATAATAGCATTCTTATCTGATTATTTTCCTCTCTCTCTCTCCTTTAGTTTTCATCGTTATCTTTCTCTTCCTCTTCCTCTTTCTCCTCCTCCTCCTCCTCCTCTGCGTCCATCTCTCTGAAATTTTGCTGAATAATGCTTAACCTTCTTGTGTGTGTGTGTGTGTGTGTGTGTGTGTGTGTGTGTGTGTGTGTGTGTGTGTGTGTGTGTGTGTGTGTGTGTGTGTGTGTGTGTGTGTGTGTGTGTGTGTGTGTCCCGCCCCCTGCTGTCAGTCATCACTCGGGTGTGTGTTTGTGTGAGATAACTGGCGGCTGTCATTGCTGTTTGCTCGAGTGATATGGCTGACTAGTGACTCCTCTTCCTCCTCCTCCTCCTCCTCCTTATTGTCGTCATTATCATCATTATCATCATCATCATCATCATCATCATCATCATTATCGCTTATGTAGACGTGTTTGCATTCATTCCCTCGCCTAACAAAGCATAACCTTGTGTATAATAATCTAACCTAACCTCACCAAATCTGGCGAAACCCTGCCTATCATAACCTAGCTAAACTTACCGTAATGTAATCTACACACACACACACACACACACACACACACACACACACACACACACACACCTGCCATCCTCCTTCTTACCTTGCCATTGCCGTCCTTATCCTCGACCTGGTCCGTGAGGGAGAGCGAGGCGGGTTGGTCACTGTTTGGTCTCTCTTCGCCGTCAAGCTCTTGCGGGCTGACGGAGGAGAGCTGAGGTCTGTGGAGGGTGTCCTGAGGGGGCTCTTGGGCTGTGGCGGGGTGGCAGCTCAGAGTCAGCGCCGCCACGCAGGCCTGGAGGAAGCAAAGACGAGTGTGCTTCAGTCCCTGCGTTGCCTTGAGTTGTCTGTCTCTCGTTAGTGCTTGTGGTTGGTTCCTTGTCCTCGTGTTGGTTGTGCTTGGTCTGTCTTTTGTGTGTCTTTGCTCTTTCCTGTCCTCTTGTTTCTAGTTGGTTTACCCTTTCCTTTGTGAGTCATTAGAAGCTCCGTCTCTGTGTCTTCTTGTTGGTGTCTCAAGCTTCTCTATCTTCGTTTCACTCTTGTTTGTCTTGTCTCTTTGCTTTGTTTTATTCAGTTTGTCGTTTCTTCTGTTCCTCTGGCTCTTATCGTTCATTCACGCTTTGGTCGCTCCTTGTCATGTCTCTCTCACTCCCTGCTTTGTAACTCTCCATTTTTGCTTTTATTCTCTTTCCCATTCTGTTATTTTGCCCGTCTGTCGCTGTGTGGATTGTTGTCATGTTGTTCCGATGCAGCTTCAGTTTCCGTCATCTGTTGTTTTGCCGTTTTTGGAGAAGCGTGAAAATAGTTGAGTCCCTCCTAGAGCTCCTGCGTCCTTGAGCTTGTCCTTCACCTCCAACAAACGGGTCATTGGTTCGGTTCGCCTTGAGTCACGTGTAAGGGAGTGTCTTGTCGAGTCACCCATGTGTATGACCGTAGCGAATTTACTCCTAGTGGTGCTCATGGTGTTTTTGTGTTGCGCTTGCCTCGTCTAAGCTTTCTTTTATGTGTTACTATTATTTGTTATGGTTTTGTTTGTATTACTCGACGTTATTCGCGATCATCTGGTGTTGCTCGTCTTCTTTCGTTACTTTTAGCAATGAAATCTTTGTATATGTTCTTTTAGCCATTGATACACTGTGTACATTCTTATGATTGTTGAAAAATGCAAAAATAATTATAGTTTATTGTTTTCCGATTCTTGCAAGACCTTGAAATGAGATGATATGAATCGTGGGCTTGTTTCAAAAGTTTGTTCGGTGACTTTTTCCGTCAAGGTTGCAATCCTCTTGTGCTGCTCATACTCTTTTTTTTTTTTTAATTTCATAGACAATCGGTACAAGCAGTAATAGTGTTCCACCTTTGCATTTCATCTCGGCAGAAAGTTTTAGTTATTTTTGTCATTTTAAAACTTTGCTCCATCACGGTGGCTCTGTGTCAAGCATCATGGCCGCTCTCTTCGAACGTTTCATTGGCCACAGAAAAATAAGTTGTATTCCACCTCTCCGTTATTCTATTCTCCTTTCAAGCAAAGTTTTGGATAGTTTAAGGGAATTTTAAGACGTTATAGCATCATTTTACTGGTTCTTTCAAGCAGTTTCGGCCGGAGATTGGATGGGCGAAGGTAGACAGTAAGTGGAAAGGGAAACAGCCTAAAGAAAGATTCACCGTCGGTGCTCATCTTCTTTCAGTTGGTACGGTTTTGTTCTCTGGCAAAACTTTGGGATATTTGCGGGCATGATGGGGCCTCTAGTCTCTTTAGGTTGCTGTGTCACGTGGCGTCAAGGAAGTTTTGGCGGGAGGGTCAAATGGCGTCGGTGGAAGGGGTGACGAGCCTAGAAGTAACGTGAACCTTGGGCAAGACTCACCAGCAGGGCCGCCACCACGACGCCCCTTGAGCACTGCATGTCCGAGCCGAGAGGGAGGAAGCGTTGGGTCACTCCCCTCTCTTTCCTTTTTTCTCTTTTTCTCTGACTTCTGGCTCAAAACTACTCGCTCACTGCATGACCTCGAGTGACAACATCGCGGTGTCGTCCCTTGTTTATCACTGATCGGAGACGCTCGCCCCTGCCACGTTTATATAAGCTCGTGTAGGAGGGAGGAGGGAGGGAGCTTTCACGCGGCCGCTGGTTGGCTCGTGCCCCAACTCGATCTGACGGCCTCACGCTGCCTCTGGTGTCATCCAAGGCACTTTAAGCTCTTAGAAGGTCTTGGGCGAGACTACAAGAATACCAAACTTAACCTCAAACACCCAGAAAAGTATAACGAAGAGAAATATTACAGTAAATCCAAAGTTTCGAGTGGGATTTCTTTTATAAGCGACGTTGCAACCCAAAGAGTGTGCTGAGATAATATCCGTTTTTGCTTGATGACTTGAAAGCTTTCGGTAAGGCAGTGGAAGGGTCGCTTTTTACCCCGATTACGTGCGATTACCTAAGGAGACGCCAGCCAGCACCCGTCTACTTTATTCCGGGGCTGAGGTGTGGCGACTCGGGTGTGCGAAGGGAACGGACAGGTGACTTCGAGGTTTGTTGTAGATATTGTCGCACGTGAGGTGGATGGAGAATAGGTGACTTCGCTCTCTTTGTGTATACCCGTTCGCCCTTGAAAATTTACCGTCTACATTCTGGTGGGTTTTGAAAATATACCAAGGATATGAAAGGCATTACAGAGGAGGTGCTTGAGGAACAGGTGACTCTAGGTTCTCCGTAGGTATAACAGGTGAAGTGGGAGAGAAATAGGTGTGAATATCAGGCGCTTTATAGACATTTCAGGTGAGGTGCGAGACAAGTGAAGTGATTGTTTTCTCTTATTGTTATTATTGAGATCCACGAAAGGGCAACAAAGGAAAAATGAAATAATTAAAAAAAAACTGATGTAGACCAAAATAGAATCCCCTCGATGAGCAGACATGGATTTGAAAACTAAACGAGACTGACGGCAAAGCAAGACAGTAAAGTAAGGAGAAGAAGAAAAAGGGTGTGTTCCAGGACAGGCTAGAGAAAAGTTGAGGGTTCAAAGGTGTTCTAGTAGCACTGTGAGTAAGGCAGGACAGGAAGAGTTAACTTTGAGGATCGTTGTAGGTGTGAAAGGTGAGGTGGTAGTGGAACAGGTGACTAGATTTCGAAGGTAGAACAGGAACTTATAACTACAAAGCTTGATGTAGATATGACAGGTGACGTGACTAACAGGTGGACAATTTTCGGGGAGGCTGTGGCTGAGTGGATAGCGTGTGGGCGTCGCTTGCAGGAGGACGCGGGTTCACATCCTGTCCGCCGCCACAACCTGGGATTTTTCAGTCACCGCCGAGTGGCCTAGGACTACACCTCCTGTTCTGAAGCTCACCTATCAACCCGGACTCTAAATTCTCCCTCTAAAAGAGAGGATCAAAGATGACCCCGTGAGAGCAGCATGAGCCAATCAAAATGGCGCCACTAAAATATTTGCCTGCGCCACAACGGGCTGGGGCCGACCATCGGGCCCCATTAAGAAAGCTTACCGGCGCCATATGAAGAAAATTAAAAAAAGGAATATATAACTACAAGGTTCGATAGATGCATGGCAGGTGAAGTGGAACAAAAACAGGTGGCCAAGTTTCGTTTTGTAATGGTAAAGAAATCACACCAGAGGCAAAACACTGATATGAATATGATTGCAACACGTTAACCACGCAGAGTAGATAAAAAAGAAAAAAAGTGAGCTAGTTTGAAACTCCAGATCTATCTTGATATAATTACAAAAAATAAAATGTGTCATGGATAAACTGAAGATAAATTACTTTTACTTTACACTTTTTACTTTAATACTGATGATGATCAAGAATTATTTCTTACGTAGATGTTTCAATGCTATGTCTGCATGTACAAAGGATTCTGATTCCACATTCAAATTAGTTGCTGGAAAAAAGACTTAGACAAAACCAACCACCTATCAAACATTTGTGTGTATGAGAGAGAGAGAGAGAGAGAGAGAGAGAGAGAGAGAGAGAGAGAGAGAGAGAGAGAGAGAGAGAGAGAGAGAGAGAGAGAGAATAATATTTGCTTAATTCTCTTCTATGATCTTCGACCTTACCCACAAATATGTCAATTCTCTATTTTATCTTTTGACTACTGAACGCAACACTGCCTATCAAACAACAACAACCACTGCTGCTATTATTACTACTACTTTTACTACAAATATGATAATAATACTAGTACTTAGACCTACATACCCACCTACTCTCCTTACTGCACACACACACGCACG
Source organism: Eriocheir sinensis (assembly GCF_024679095.1). Taxonomy (NCBI): domain Eukaryota; kingdom Metazoa; phylum Arthropoda; class Malacostraca; order Decapoda; family Varunidae; genus Eriocheir; species Eriocheir sinensis. The sequence continues at coordinate 18,812,146 of NC_066517.1, read as the reverse complement.
CACGCACGCACGCAAGCGCACACTCACCCACACACACACACACACTTTCACACCTGTCTTCACTCTAGCCAGGTGTGTTAAAGGTAAATTATGGAAAATCACGGGTCAGGAGACCTTCACGGATGATACGAGAGAGAGAGAGAGAGAGAGAGAGAGAGAGAGAGAGAGAGAGAGAGAGATCATTTTCTGTTGTGGAACACCAAAGTGGACTGAAAAAGGTGCATTTCTTGCAGCTTTGAGAGTGAAAGTGGAGCGACTCTACCTATAACTACAATGTTTATTATACATATTGTGACCTAACCTCTCTCTCTCTCTCTCTCTCTCTCTCTCTCTCTCTCTCTCTCTCTCTCTCTCTCTCTCTCTCTCTCTCTCTTTGATATTTTGCTTAATCATTATCTTTTGTACCTCCTCCTCTCCATCTCCCTCTTCCTTCTTCCCCTCCTCCCCCTCTTCTCTATAGTTCTCGTCATCCTCCTCTTCTTTTCCTTCATCTTCACTTTTCATCATCGTTTCTTCTTTTTAACCTCATCATTAAACCTCCTGCTCTTCTTCCTCCTCCTCTTACTCTTCTTTTATCTCAGCCTTATTCTTCTTTATCTAACAGCACCGTCATTTCATCTGAGAGAGAGAGAGAATGAAAGAGAGGAAGAGAGAAAAAAAATATGCTACTTCATCTTTTTTCCTCTCTGTCACACTCATTTGCCGTACGAGTCACTGTCTGTCTGTCTGTCTGTCTGTCATCAACCTGGAAACTGGATTCAAGAAAGTATACAGAAAAAGGGTCAAAAACTTAAATGGCAAATGCGTCTCAGGATTTCCGCAGTTTTTTAGTCGGATTCGGATTTTTTCTCATATTTTTCTCGTTCGCAAAACTTGATTGAATATAAGAAAGAATAAAAAAAAAAAGACACTTAAGTTTTATAATATGTTATCTGTGTTAGGAGAGAGAGAGAGAGAGAGAGAGAGAGAGAGAGAGAGAGAGAGAGAGAGAGAGAGAGAGAGAGAGAGAGAGAGAGAGAGAGAGAGAGAGAATTATATGTCTTCCCCAACAAACATCAGCATAATAATATATTTTAGACAACGTTGAAAATCGCATCAATATGTATTTTACTTTCATATTGATTTCTCTCTCTCTCTCTCTCTCTCTCTCTCTCTCTCTCTCTCTCTCTATCAACCCGTATTTCTCTGACCTACAATGACACGTAAAACTTAGGTGAATTTGATGTCACTGTCTCATTTTCTTAACGCAATTGTATTATATTCCGGGAGTGGAAAAAGGCGGAAACCAGGTTAGGTGACTTGAAACCTGTGGAAACCCTGATACATTTGCCATTTACCTCTTATGCATTCTCTTTCTTTTTTCTCTCTCTCATTTCTGTCTGTTCACTGTCTCAATTTTCATCCATTTTCTCCTTCCTAAACCCCCCCCCCCCCCCACATTGCCAAAAGAAGGGAGGAGGTAAGGAAAGAAGTGAAAGGAGAAAACGAGAGAAGGGAGGGAGATGAGGAAGGAAAGATCACTCAATAAAGAAAGAAGGGAAGGGAGGAAAGAAGAAAGGAAAGGGAGAGGAAAAAGAAAATCCCACTCTCACTAAAAGAAGAAGGTAAGGAAGGAAAGAAGAGAAGAAAGTGAGATAAAGAAAGATTGGAAGAGAGGAAAAAAAGAAGAAACGGAAGAGAGAGATAAAGGAAAGATCACTCAATAAGAAAGAAAGGAAGAGAGAAAAGAAGAGAAGAAATGGAGATAATGAAGGAAATATGACTCTCAGAAAAGGAAGAAAGGAAAGGAGGAAAGACAATACGGAAGTGAGACAGAGAATGAAAGAAAATAAGGGAATGGAGGAGAGCAGAAAATGAGGTGAGATAGAGAAGGAAACAACACACTCCGCTTTATGCACCTCCTTCCTCCATTCCTTCTCTCCTTCTCCTCCTTTCTCTCCTCCGTCCTTCCTTCCTCTCCTCTTTCTCTCCCTTCTTTCCTCCATTATTCCTCCCTCCATCTGTTGTCTTTTCTGAGGTTTACGGGGAGAGAAATCAGTTAAGCGTGAATTGAACTTTGAGACAACGGAGTGAGAGCTTTCTTGTGGTGTGTCTCCGTAAAGAGGTGGAGGAAGAGGTCATTATACTCGGCGGACAGTTGGAGACGCCGGAGAAGAGGAGACACAAAGGGTATTGAATCCTTCTGTTGTGTGTGAAGTTTGTTTTGGTGGATTGGTTCGAACGTCTTTTTGCGGGTGATTCCTTTTGTTGTCGTTTTTTCGTTTATTTACTCTAATGCTTCTCTTATTTACATTGTTATCTCTCCTCTCAAAGCAACTCATTCGGATGGAGGAGAGATTCACGGAAAATCATTATATAAAAGAACATTAAATGGCGCAGGTGAGGGCAAGGGGCGTCGGCGGATTGTGGGCAGGGCAGGGCAGGGCGGGGCAGACACTTGTACAGCTGTCATTTTCTGCTTGACACGATGGACAGTGCAAGGAAACTTAAAGGCCGTATAGTCCTTGGTGTAACAGTAGCATGTTGACTCTTGCTGTGTTATGTGAGAGATAGATAGAGAAAAATAGACACAGACAGACAGACAGACAGACAGACAGACGCGGTGATCTACCCTTATACTTGATTGAAACTATATCAAACAGCCACCAAGACGTTGCATTCACTAAAGACATAGGAAATAATTGGTTTATTGATAAGATAGTGGAAGAGTAAAGGCGCTATTACACTGGGCAAGTTTTCCGTGGATCTTCAGTCAAACCACGATTTCCGCTGGCGTGGTTCTCATATTTCCGTGGTTTTCTGACGTGTCCACGATCTTCCAAAGCCACGGTAGATTTCACCAAAGGCCGACGGTATTACTCATCATCATCATCAGCAGCAGCAATAACAAGAAACAAATGAGAACCACGCCAGCGGAAATCGTGGTTTGACTGAAGATTCACGGAAAATTTGCCCAGTGTAATAGCCCCTTAAAGCAGGCCTAGCAGTCATGGGCAGTGAGGTTAGGTGGGCTAGGTTTACAAGAGCTGCCCTGTGTAGGCCTATCAGCTTCTTGCAGACTCCTTATGTTCTTATCTTCTTTTTCTTTCTACATTTTCTTTTCGTGGTTCTTGTTCTCTTCTTTCTTTCCTTCGCAATCTTCTTTACCTATCATCGTTGTTTTGTTTCCCTCGCATCCCTACATGTAATATCTCTCTTACTCCCTTTTCCACTTCTGTTATTCTCCTTCCGCGTTCTCCCTTTCCTCCTTTATCTCCTCCTCCTCCCTTTTTACATATGACCTTTACATCTCATCATTATTCTGCCAGTCTTTCGTCTCTATACTTCGTCCTCTGTTTATACTCTTCCTTCTCATCCTCTTACTCTGTTCACATTCTTCTTCCTCATCCTCCTCTTCCTTCCCATCCTCAACTTCCTCATCTTCCTCTTTTTCTCCACGATCGTCTTATTATAACCCAGATTGCCAAAAAGAAGTGCGGTCAACCTTCTCACCTGCTTCTGGATGGGACGGGCGATGCGAAGACACTCAGACACCTAAATTATGCGCCTCCCTTCTCTTTTTCGTCCCCGCGTAGAAAGTAGAGTATCCAGAGCGCGCGTTCGTGCTTAATTCTGTCCGACGGGCGAAAGAGATTTGACGGAGAAGGAAAGGTGTGTGTATGTGCAGACAGGTAAAAAGGGTTGCGCGTTGGAATGGCAGGTATAGAAGGAGGAGGAGGAGGAGGAGGAGGAGGAGGAGAAAGGAGGAAGGAAATGCTGTGTTCTTATTTGTTATCATTGAAGAAACTTTGTAAATTATTGATTGTGTGTGTGTGTGTGTGTGTGTGTGTGTGTGTGTGTGTGTGTGTGTGTGTGCGTGTGCGTGTGTGTGTGTGTGTGTGTGTGTGTGTGTGTGTGTGTGTGTGTGTTGCAGTAGTAGTAGAAGTAGTTGCCCTTTAGTTTTTCCCCTTTGTAAACCGGTTAGCAACTATGCTCTGTTTGATTCCGGGTCTACCCAGAAAGCATTTAACTAAATAGGGCATCTACTATCGCCTCTGAGGTGTAGTGGTTAGCGTCTCTGACTACGAATCTGCGGGCCTGGGTTCGAATCCTAGCCTTGGCAGTCGGCGTGCAGCCCACCCAGCTGTTCACCCTTCCTTTCGGGATGGTCGATAAATAGGGAAAGTAAACTATGAAAACCCAGATATTACACTGGCTCCGTGTCGGGTTAAAAGGTTCTCGCCCACTACAGGCTCAAAGGGCCAATGGGACGGAGATGAGCACCGGCGCCACGAGTAGCTACAGCGTATGCACCCACCTTAACCTAACCCTTCCTAGCACCTTCAACACCACTACTACCAATACCACTACAACTACTTTAACCCTTTCTAGCACCCTCTCGCCACTACCACCAATACCACTTTACCACTGGCATTCTACCCTCACCACCACTACCACCACCATCACTACCACTGCCATTCTTTCCACTACCACCCTCACCACCACTACCACCACCATCACTACCACTGCCATTCTTTCCACTATCACCCTCACCACCACTACCCTCACCACCCTCCTCACCACCCCCACCCTCACATTGTAATACCCACCTTCACCGCCATCAGCACCTTCACCTCTACCTCTATACCTCCACCTTCAATAGGGCTTTTGTATGTAGGGCGCAGGTAGGGAAGGGCCAATACCTGGTTTTCAGATTAATTAACCCACTCACCTTTATAAGAGTCCACGCAAGCGTACCCAAGAGCAGGTTTCACGGTTCTCCTTTTTTAGTTCCCCTTTTTTCCCTCATCCTTTCCATTCTCCTCTCAATAGCTCCGTCTCTCCCTCTCTCTACCTGTCTCTCCCTCTCTTCCGCCCTCTCACCTGGATGGAGTACGTCTGTCTGTCTGTCTGCAGGTAATGTTAGGTAAGGTGAGGTAAATGAGAGGTGGTTGATCAGCTTCCGGTTCACCTGTGTGGGATGATTGGAAAGGTGGTCGTGGAGGAGTATATATGTGTGTGTGTGGGGGGGTATATATGTATGTGGGGGTGAGTATATGTGTGAGTGGGGGTATATATGCGTGTGTGGGGAGTATATGTGTGTGGTTGAGTATATGTGTGTGTGTGTGTGTGTGTGTGTATGGGGTAATATGTGTGTGTGGGGAGTATATGTGTGTGGTTGAGTATATGTGTGTGTGTGTGGGGAGTATATGTGTGTGGGGGGGTGAATATATGTGTGTGTGTATGGGGTATATATGTGTGTGTGGGGAGTATATGTGGCGGGGAGTCAGTGTTTAGGGGGAATGTTGACTTCTGCCCCTCGAGTTATGCTTCCCTGGTTTATATATATTTTACTTATTTTTCATTCGTGATTTGTAAGCTCTATGCCTTCAGTTTTTGCATACATTTTCAATTCCTCTTTATTTTTTTTTTTAATTCTCCCTTTGTTTCCTTACTCTTCTATCTACCTTATTCTTCGTTCCTCCTTTTCTCAGATGAGGTCTCAAAACGGGGGGGCGGGGTCCTTGCTTGGGCCAAAAGTATGAAGTGGGGGGAAGAGGAGGGAAGCTCCAGGGCTGAAACTCTATTTACCTAATTTTGAAGGTTTTGAGGGTTTTTTTTCGGCGGGGGGAGTGAAAGTTTTTTTTTTTTTTTTTCTTGACTAGATTTTATTTGGGGGACCATAAGAGGCACAGATTTTAGATGTGTGGACCCTTGCTTGGTAACTTTTTATTTGTTAGCTCCTTTTTCTTTCTCCTCCTTTCCCCGTTCCTGTTCTAAATACTGGTGGCATGGTGAGGTTCGTTCCGTTTGTGCTCCAGAAACAAAAACAATCGCGAAAAACTCATCGACGAGTCTCTGCGGTGCATGAAGTCCCCATTATGTCTGGCCCGCCTTTCGACGCTCAGAACAGGGCCAGGTGGCAGCCAGGTGAGGTGCAGGTGAGCGTAGAGGAATAGAATTAGATCACCTCAGGAAACCTTCTAGTGTATGTTGCTGATTGACTCTTTATTCCTTCTGTGAAACAAAGTAAAACAGTAAAATAGTAGAGTAACAAATATATTCAAGTAGTAAATAATAACACTAAAATAAATCAGTAAAAAGAGGAGGCCGATAAATAGGTCCGTAAGCTTTGAATGTCATCTTTCGCCAACATATTTTTTTCTTTATGACCTTAAGTTGGCAATATATTATTTTTGTGCATACTTGTATAATGCAGAAAAAAACATTATGCCTTATTGAAGATGCCTGAAGATCAATAAATATGCACTTCCTTTTTATCCGGTTCTGATTACATAACTAAATTTACTTTTTACTTAAGTTAGGCGTGGGTCCCTGAAAGAGCCTTTAGGATATCAACTAATAGGGTTTTCTTTTTATGTGTATATTCTTTATCTTCTGTATATAATCTCAAGTTTTTTTTCAAATGCTTTTTTGTCGTGATTGTAGTGCTAATCGTTTTATAATTCTTCCTATTTGATCATTTTGTACGAGAATTATCAATGTCTTTTTTTATCTTTTTTTTTCTTTTTTTCTTTTTGCATCATGATCACGGCAATCAATCATTCACCCAACCCTTATATTCACCCACCGAAAGCATAACGAGGTAGGAAGAAGCAGAAGGGAGCGTCAATACTTTCACTTATTACTTGACACTAAACTTATCTATATGGTAAACGAAGTAAGCATCTCCTCCTTTACCTCCATTCTCCTCTCACATTTCCCCCTCTCTCTTCCTCTTTGATCCCCTTGACACTTTTTTCACACGTCTTTAGGGCGATGCTGGTGATTATGGCTTCACGTGGCTTCAGGAAAGGTTATTGCCATTATTAAGGGTGAGAGAGAGAGAGAGAGAGAGAGAGAGAGAGAGAGAGAGAGAGAGAGAGAGAGAGAGAGAGAGAGAGAGAAGAGAAGAGAAGAGAAGAGAAGAGAAGAGAAGAGAAGAGAAGAGAAGAGAAGAGAAGAGAAAAAAAGAAGAAAAAAGAAGAAAAAAGAAAAGAAAAGAAAAGAAAAGAAAAGAAAAGAAGAAAAAAGACGAGACGAGACGAGACGAGAGGGAGAGGAGTTTTTGGAAAGTGAAGAGTTGGCTGGATCGAGAGCATCATAGCAGCGGATTAATGGGATCAGTTTTTGTCTTTGAGTCCGTCTGTCTTTCTCACTCTCGTTCTCTCGGGTAGAAGGCGCGTGTGTGCAGGCTCACTTTTTGTCTTAATATATGTTTGTTTTCGAGAGCATCATTGTAGGAGTAATGAGGTCAGTTTTTGTCTTTCTCTTTATCTGTTTCTGTTGCTTCGTCTACTTCTTTCTCTATGTCCGTCTGTCTGTCTGTCTGTTTGTATGTATGTATGTTTCTCTCTATATCTTTCTATCAATCTCACCCTCTCTCACTCATTAGAAGTAAAGTGTATGTATGTAGGTCATGTTATATTTCCACGAAGCATACTTAATATTGGGTCATGTTAATTAGTAAGATTTAGGGTGACTGGAGGGGTATTTTGTATCGTCAGCTGTCCCTTTTGTCTTGAAGTAATTAGCGTAATGATGAGAAAAACTAGATAATTAGGTCATGTTTAATCCACTCCCAAAAAAGATATATGAATACTACTACTACTACTACTACTACTACTACTACTACTACTACTAATAATAATAATAATAATAATAATAATAATAATAATAATAATAATAATAATAATAATAATAATAATAATAAAATGCTGATTCATATAATACGAAGGCAGAAAGTTCAATACCAACCCATTTTTCTCTTATCATCTTGTGTGTGTGTGTGTGTGTGTGTGTGTGTGTGTGTGTGTGTGTGTGTGTGTGTGTGTGTGTGTGTGTGTGTGTGTGTGTGTGTGTGTTGGTAAAATTTCAGAACAGGTCAAGGTAAACGTAAAAATGTGGGGAATATTTTTTTTTTACCTGTTTATCTCTATTATTGCTTGAGCGTATAATTCATGGATCTGGCTCATAGTTAAATCTCACCTGAGTGTGTGAAAGCCAGGAGTACGATAATGTTAGAATCTGGTCAACGAGAGAGAGAGAGAGAGAGAGAGAGAGAGAGAGAGAGAGAGAGAGAGAGAGAGAGAGAGAGAGAGAGAGAGAGAGAGAGAGAGAGAGAGAGAGAGATACATACATACATTCATACCTGCATACATAAGTACATTCACACCTGCATACATAAATACATTCAATTAATACATTCGAATTAGGTCGACGAGAGTTAGAAGCAAATGTCACTGGCCCAGCCCAGGGAACATAGCGGCGTCTGTTCAAGGGTGGGAGTGTGTTAATTAAGCGGGTCACGTTCCTATTAATATTATCCTCCCACTTTTCTCCCAAGAGTATTAAATTTTCCTTATTCTATTTTCCAGCTGCTTCTTCTTCTCCACTTTAGGTCAGTTTTTCTTTTGTCTTGTGTGGTGTAAATTGTAATGTTTTTTTTTTGTGTGTGTGTGTGTGTGAATCTAATCTTGTTTCTGCTCATATTGTTCTCGTTTTCTCCTTATATTAGCAATCTTTTATTTTTCTCACTTAAGGTCAGTTTTTCATTTGTCTTGTGTGGTGTAAATTGTAATGTTTTTTTTTTTTTGTGTGTGTGTGTGAATCTATTCTTGTTTCTGCTCATATTGTTCTCGTTTTCTCCTTCTCATATCAGCAATCTTTTATTTCTCTCACTTAAGGTCAGTTTTTCATTTGTCTTGTGTGGTGTAAATTGTAATGTATTTTTTGTGTGTGTGAATCTAATCTTGTTTCTGCTTATATTGTTCTCGTTTTCTCCTTCTCATATTAGCAATCTATTATTTTTCTTCTTGTTGTCTCTACTTCACTTAAGGTCTGATTGTTATTTGCGCTTTCCTGTCTTAATTGCAACACGAATCAAGCTTAGTTTCCTCACGTGCTTTCCTCATCAAGTTTCAGCGTCATATTTAGTTTTCTTTGCTCTCTCTTTTCTCTCTCTCCTTTTATGCTGGTATATATATTTGTTTGCTGTATGTACCGCATATTATATCTTGCTCTATAAAACTACATCACAGATTTTTTATTAACGAATTGAATTTTGTGCCTTTTGATACTATTCGTTGCATACTTTTATCATATATTTGCTTTTCAATTTTCTCTCTCTCTCTCTCTCTCTCTCTCTCTCTCTCTCTCTCTCTCTCTCTCTCTCTCTCTCTCTCTCTCTCTCTCTCTCTCTCTCTCTCTCTCTCTCTCTCTCTCTCTCTCTCTCTCTCTTCCCCACAGTTATTTACCTAACCTATTTACTCTTTAACAATTTTATCTGTCCACCTGTTCTCGTTAGCACCTGCCTCTTCCCTGCCTGACCTTCGTAATCAGATCTTTCACACACCTGCCCTTTACGTTCATATATCCTTCTTACACCTGTTCTTACCCCTGTCATCTTTACATTTCCTCTTCCTCTCACTTGTTCATCTTTAGACTTGTACCTTCACACCTGATCCTCTCATACCTGTTTCCTGCACACCTGATTTCGTCGCACCTGCTCCCCCATGTGTCACTTGCCCTTACCTGTCCCCGCGTCACTTGTCTTCCCTCACCTTTCCTCTCTTTATTAGGTGTGGAGAGAGAGAGAGAGAGAGAGAGAGAGAGAGAGAGAGAGAGAGAGAGAGAGAGAGAGAGAGAGAGAGAGAGAGAGAGAGAGAGAGAGAGAGAGAGAGAGAGAGAGAGAGAGAGAGAGAGAAGGGGGGGGGCAGACAGACAGACAGACAGACAGACAGACAGACACAAACAGAAAGACAGACGGACAGGAGACAGACAGACGGTGTGTGTGTGTGTGTGTGTGTGTGTGTGTGTACGTGAGCTAATGCGAAGGTTGCAGTTTGTTTAACCCCGCCCCCCCCCCCCCCTTGTGTGTGTGTGTGTGTGTGTGTGTGTGTGTGTGTGTGTGTGTGTTTGGAGGGGGGTCGAGGCTGTATAGTTCAAGAAAGGAAATACGAAAGGCGTGGTGGTGTTGGCGGCGATGACGAAGAGGGAGGAGGAGGAGGAGGAGCTAGCTGATACACTGAGTGGTCATGGTGATGCCTGTGGTGTGGGGGGGAAGGGAGGGCAGGGCAGTGAAGAAAGCGCGTAGTACCAGCAGCAACAACCGTCGTAGCAGCACCGTTATACTAGCAGTGGAAGTAGTAGTAGTAGTAGTAGTAGTAGTAGTAGTAGTAGTAGTAGTAGTTGTTGTTGTTTTTGTTGTTGTTGTTGTTGTAAAAGAAGTAACAGTAGTAGTAACGGTGGTGGTTGTGGTGGTGAAGATTCCTGTGGTGGTTGTGGTAGTGATGTAGATGGTGGTATAAAGATAAGTGTGGTCGTTGTGGTTATGGTGATGCTGATGGTGATGGTAGGCGGGAGGTGAGGTATGTTGTGTGGGCAGCAACAGACTATTACGACGTTAGTTTTATGATGCACACTGCCGTATTTATTTGTATGCTCTTTTGCTGAATCATATGATCGTACAAAACAAAAAACAAAAAACGCTCTCAAACAAACACAAATAAAGCTCATGCAATAAACAAACTGAAGAAAAAATAGCAGAAACATCTGTAGTTTGCACCCACGCGTGACCAAACCATATCACACACTCTCTCAAGACTACCCACGCATGAGCACAGTAACCCTGCAGTGCTCAGATATAGGTCAGCTTGGGTGTATAACTTATCTTGCCATAAAATAACAAACAATATACCGTTGTGACATTAATATATAGGCGACCTTGGATACATAATGAAGTCTGGACGTAACACATAAGCCAGATAACCATAAAAGACGTTAAAAGTATAAGTAAGTAGCTCTATTCGGATATCATATAAGTAAAAAAGCATGATGACTATGGTACTGTCGTGTTAGTCGTCTTGGGAGTAAGGAGGAGTCTGCCCTCTAACAGACACCCTCACTCGCACGTTTTCTGTATCGGTCACTGGGCAGGAGGTGACCTTAGGAGGGCGGGGCCGCGCAGTCGCCCGCGTCACGAGGAGCAGATCGTATCGTCCTGTGGGAGGGAGAAAGTGGACTTGTTCCATCTACGTCCGAGGGATTAACACGCAGGAAGGAAGGCAGAAGGGAAGGAAAGAAGGACGGACGGAAGGGTCAGGGAGAGTATGTGTGCTATTATAGGAAATATAATACATCCTAGAGAAAAAAATATAGATAGTAGGAGGAGAACTGCACATTAGAGCAAGATGATAGAGATGATAGGAAGAGAAGCACATATTAGTGAAGGAAAAGAATACGTAGCAGGAAAATTATATTGGCTTCTTTTTGCGTCTGATTGATTTAGTGGAAAATGCATGCCAGAGAATGGTGAAAATATAGGAATAATAAATACACACTGAAAAGAGAAAATACGTATTAATTAAAGGAATTAGTTGGTTGGAAGAAAATGAGAATTGGATTTATCTGGAATGAAAAACCCTTACAAGAGAGTGAGAATACTTGGTAAAGTTATACTAAATAAAGGAAACAGAACGAAAGAAGAAAAGGAACATTGGAGCTAGTGACAGGAAGAAATGTTAGAGAGAAAATACGTATTATAAAGAAATACATCCTATAGAGAGAAAATATGTGCACAAAGAAAATATAATAGACAATAAAGCAAAAAAATGGATGGGCGGGAGAAGAAAAATACTGCGTGGAGGTAAAATGAATAATGGCTGTTTGTAGGAGAGGCAGAAGGAACAAGAAAGAGAAACTGCGTATCGGGAAGTAAGAAAGAACTGATAAATAAGAACAAAAGAGAGGAAAGAAGAACGAAAAAATGTGTAGCTACCAGGAAGCAAAGGAGAGAACTGATACATATCTTAAAGAACAAAGAGAACAGAGAAAGAAGAATGAAAAGATTATCAAGAAAGGAGAAGGACGTCTGCTGAAAAAGAAAGCGTTATTGGTGTGCGTGTTTTTGTTTGTCATTCCGTCGACTTGCTGACATTGACATATCGAAGGTGCTACCAGTGACGAACACAAAAATGAACGAAAGAAAGAACGCAAAAAGGAATGAAGGTCAAAGAGAGAGCAGTCATTATAACACCACTTAAGAGGAAAAAAAGAGGAGCGCAATGAAAACAAGAGTAATGATTAAGCGTCCCCGTGACCAACAAGATATTTTCAAGTCGACGGTTTACACAGGCCCGACCTTGAACCCTCCAACCACACCCTTCCCTCCCTCCTGCCCTCCCTTTCTCCCTTCCCTCCCTTTTCTGTCTTCTCTTTCCTCCTACCCTATCTCCCTTTCCTCCCTTCTCTCCCTTCCTCCCTCCACCTTGAACCTGTCTGTCTCTCCCTCTCTTGCCTAAAGGAGGTAAACATTCCTCCACCTTAATAGGAGAGAAGGAAGGAAGGAGGAGAGAACTGTGTGCGTAGGAAGGAATGGAAGGAAAAAAATGGAGGATAAATGAATGAATGAATGAATGAGTGAAGGAAGGAATTAATGTAGAAAGGAAAAAATGAAGGGAAGGAAGAAGTGAGGAAAGAGAGAAAACATGAAGATGAAATAAAAAAGTAAGTAGGGAAAGAAGAGAAAGAAACGAAAGGGAAGAAAAGGAAAGAAATTAACAAAAGGAAGGGAACGAGAAGAAAAGAGGAAGTACGACAGAAAAGGAAGAAGAGTGTAAGAAGGAAAGGATGGAAATAGATAGGAAAGGACGAACCGAATAAGAAGAAAGGGGAAGAAGGAAGGAAGGAGGAGATGGAGGAGGAGGCAGGAAGTATGGTTTAAAAAGGAAGGTGAGAAGATTATAGATAATTGGAGATGGAGGGAAAAGAATTGATTAAAATGACTCGAGGAAGAAAGGAGTTTTACGTGATTGGATTATGGTGGAGGTTAGGAGGAAGAAGAGGAGGGGGGAAAAGAAGATGGGGAAGGTATGGAGGAAATATGGAAGGAATGAAGAAGAGAAGGAATGTGAAGAAGGAGGAAGAGAAAATGTCCAAATTTAATGTTATATAAAGAAACATCAATAAAAAACAGAGCTAGATATTTATTTATGGGAGAAAGATCTTTGTATTCGACTAAAACAAAAGAAGGAGGAGGAGGAGGAAAAAAGTTAACAGAGAGAGAAAGAAAGAACAAACGAAAGAGAGAAAGAATGAACGAAAGAAAAAGAAAATGAAAGAAAAACAAAACGAGAGAAAGGAAGAAAAAAGAACGAAAGAAAGGAAGAATGATAAATAGAAAGAAAGAAAGAAGACAAGAAAAAAAACGAAAAAAAACGAAAGTAAAAAATAAACAGAAAAGGAAAGAAAGAAGGGTAAATAGATAAAAAGAAAGAAGAAAACAGTAATACAGAGAAATCGAAGTAGGAGAAAACAGAAGGAAGAAGGCGGAGAAAGAGAAACAGAGAGGAAGGCGAAGAAAAGGAGACGGATGGTAGAGGGAGAGAGAGAGACAGAGGGAGTGGTGATAATAGGGGTGTTGACAATGGTTAAAAGATGATGGGAAGGAGGTAATTCATACGGGTTAAGGTTAAGGGGGTTAGATAATAAGGGGCTGCCAGGTGGGTCGAATAGAACGGTCATTTAAAGGGCCGAGAAATGTGAGGTTATGTTGGGTTACCTGTGATTCTCTTATCCAGGTGAACAGGTGTGCCAGACCCGCCCCACCTGACCTACTGCCTTACCTGTCCTTGCCTTGCTCTCTCACCTGTTTGTCCGTCTCCCCTTCGTTTGTCTGGTCACCTGTCTGAGTGTTTGTGTTTGTTTGTGTGTTCGCCAGTTTCCTTTTATGGTGGGTTTTCATTTTGACTGTCTCTGTTTGTGTTTGTTTGTTTATTGTGTTTTTTTTTTGTGTGTGTGTGTGTTCCAGTTTTCATTTATTCTGTGTTTTCTCTGTTTGTTTGGTTTATCTGTTTGCCTTTGTTTGTCTGTCTATCCATTTATCTACTGAGTTTCCTATTTATCTATCTATGTATTTGTCTATTTTCTCTTTATCTATCTCTATGTGTCTGTCTCTATATGTCTATCTATCTGTCTATCCAATTATCTATTTGTCCAATTACTGATCTTTCTATTTATCTATCCATGTCTCTGTCTATCTCCCATTTATCTATTTCTATGTGTCTGTCTCAATGTCTATCTACCTTTTATCTATCTATGTGTGTCTGTCTCTCTGTATGTCTATCTATCTGTCTATCCAGTTATCTGTTTATCTATATACTGATTTTTCTATTTATCTATCCATGTCTCTGTCTATCTTTCATTTATCTATTTCTATGTGTCTGTCTCAATGTCTATCTACCCTCTATCTATCTATTTGTGTCTTTCTACATCTTCGTGGTTTCTTTCATTCTTTTTTCGTTCTCCTTTTCCGTCATTTCCATATTTCCTCCTCTTTATTATCTAACGCTTATTTTTTCCCCCTTCACCTCATTTTCCTCACCTCTGCCTCCTCCCAGCGTTAGGTTAGCTTCTCACTTACATCCTTCATCCTTTCCCTCGCCTCCCTTGCCCTGCCCCGCCCACCACTATCCTTCCATCCTGACCCAACGCCCCGCCCCGCCCCGCCTCGCCCCGCCCCGCAATGACCCCACCCCACAACGCCCTCATTTCAACTCCGAAGGCAAGCTACTTTTTTTCTTCTCCTTGTCTTCTCTCCTCCTCCCCATGCGCACGGAGGAAGGAGGGAAAGTGATGGATGGAGGGAAGGAAGAGATGGAGAGATGGAATGTAGGGAAAGCGGGTGGGAGGGGTTGATGATGGAAGGAAGGAAGGAAGGAAAGAAGGAAGGAAGGAAAGAAGGAAGGAAGGTAGGAGGTAAGAATGGAAGGTTAAGTGGGCGTAGGAGGGGAGGGAGGGGTGAAGGAATGACCTCACTCTAACACACACACACACAGACACACACACACACACGCACACGCAACTCGGAATTCCCCTTTCTGTATTATTTATGTCGATGTGGATTGTCAATGTATTTTTCTTCTCGCATTTTTTTTTATTTTCATATTTTTTTTCTTTTCACCTTTCTTATTATACTTTAACCTGTTCTATTTCTTCTTTTACTTCTTTCTCCTCCTCCTCCTCCTCCTCCCTTTTCTTCTTTATTACCCGAGGTTGTCATTTACGTAAAAAAAAAACATAATTAAAACAACGAAAAACAGATAATCGTATGAAACCACACACTTTTATGGACTGACATTTTAACTTCAACATTATTTTCGCTCAGAGCCGTGAAGTGTCAGAAAGGAGGAGGAGGAGGAGGAGGAATAGGAAGAGAAGGAGGAGGAGGAGGAGGAGGAGGATTATGATGAAGAGGAAACCAGAAATCCAGAAAACGTGTGTGTGTGTGTGTGTGTGTGTGTGTGTGTGTGTGTGTGTGTGTGTGTGTGTGTGTGTGTGTGTGCTTGTGTGTGTGTGTGTGTCTGTGTCAAGGTCACTTCTTGGCACGAGTTTGGGTTAGTTTCAATTAAGGAAACTTACTGAATCATCTGCATTTAATTTCCTTGTTGTAAAAATTTCCTCTCTTCCCACTTTTCTCTTTTATTTCCCCCTATTTTTCTCCACTTTAATTTTTTTTTCTTCCTTTTCGCTTTATTTCTCAACTCTTCTTCTTTCCTGTTCTTCTGGTTTCGATTCCTTCTATATTATTTTTCTTAGTTTCGTTTTCTTACTTTTCTTTTTCCTTCTTATTTTCTCTTTTCTTATTCTCTGCTTCACGTATCAAGTTTTCAGAGAGGTTATGCTCCACATTTCTCTCTCTCTCTCTCTCTCTCTCTCTCTCTCTCTCTCTCTCTCTCTCTCTCTCTCTCTCTCTCTCTCTCTCTCTCTCTCTCTCTCTCTCTCTCTCTCTCTCTCTCTCTTCCACCTCCTCCTCCTCCTCCTCCTCCTCCTGTTCTCCCTTCTTTGTTGATGCTACACAATCCTATCTTAGTGCTAATCCTTCCTTCCCTCCTTCCTTCCTTCCTTCCTTCTTTCCATCCTTCCTTCCTTCCTTTCTTCCTTCTTTCCGTCCTTCCTTCCTTCCTTCCTTCCTTCTTTCCATCCTTTCTTCCTTCCTTTTTCCTTTTCTTTATTTCCTCCTCCTCCTCCTCCTCCTCCTCCTCCTTTGTAATCCAGCACGATTTTATCTCTTTGCTAATCCTTCCTCCTTTCTTCCTTTCTTCCTCCTTCCTTCTCTTTCCTCCTCCTCTTCTTTGCTTTTATCCTTCCTGCTCCTCCCTGCTGAATGTGGACTTCCTGCTGTTGGTGTGTCCTGGAAAAATTGTGTTAATGGACTTTCTCTTTTCCATATTTTACTTTGATTTTTTGTTCAAATTTTTTCGTTATTTATTTGTTTTCCTTTTATATATTTATCTCTTTGTTACAGTCGATCTTTTTCCTTTTATTCTTTTTCTACTTCATATTCATTTTTTTCTTTTTCTTTTTGTTATTCTTTTTATCTACTTTTTTATCTATGTCTTTCTTTTCTTTATTGTATTATTTTCTTCTTTGTTTTCTTCTTCATATTCTTCTTATTCTCATTCTTATTCTTTTTTTTCTTTTTCTTATTATCGTATTATCATCATTACAATACTTTTTTTTACCTATGTCATCCTCTTCTATACTCTATTATTTTCTTCTTTGTTTTCTTCTTCATATTTTTCTTATTCTCATTCCTAGTCTTTTTTTTCTTATTCTTATTCTTATTCTTATTATTTTATTATCGTCATTACACTACTTTTTTATCTATATCTTCCTCTTCTATACTGTATTGTTTTCTTCTTTGTTTTCTTCTTCATATTCTTCTTATTCTCATTCTTATTCTAATTTCTTATTCTTTTTCTTTTTTCTTATTTTCTTATGCTTTCTTATTTTCTTTCTTATTTTCTTATTCTTTCTTATTTGTTTATTCTTATTCTTATTCTTTCTTATTTTCTTATTCTTTCTTATTTTCATATTCTTTATTATTTCGTATTGTTATTCTCATTGTTATTTTTTTCGTATTTTTATTCTTATTTTCATTATCTTATTATCATCATTACATACACTACCCGGAACTGTCGTCATTTCTGCCCATTGCCATCCTTGTTTCTGGTTTTCCTGGATTTCCATTTTTTCATGACAGAAAGAAAAAAAAAATAGGAGCAAAATGTCGCGGCCACTCACTGCATTGTTTTATCGATTTCTGAGCCCCTTCCCCCCTTCTCTCGTCTCCTCCCTTACCTCTTTTTTCATCCCTCCTTTTTTTTCTTCTTCCCATTTCCTGGTCTTCCTGTCTGGGCATTCATTGATTATTATATCGCCAATTTCCCATTTCTTCATCTCCTCACTTATTCTTTTTTTTCATCTCTATCTCTTCGTTTCTCTCTTTTTTCATGTTTCTCCATCTCTCTGTTTCTCTGTCTCTCCGCTTCTTTGTCCATCTGTCAGTTAGGTTGGTTGTTAGTCCGTTAGTAAATTGGTTAGTTAGCTTGTTAGTTAGTTAGTTGATTAGTTAGTTCGTTAATCGGTTAGTTTGTTCGACTTTTAGTTTTGTGTTCTGTTAACCAGTTTATCAGTTAGTAGTTATTTAGTTAGTCAATCAGTCAGTCAGTCAGTCAGTCAGTCAGTTGGTTAGTTAGTTAGTTAGTTAGTTAGTTAGTTAGTTAGTTAGTTAGTTTTATACCAGAGGAGACAGTTCAAGAAAACAATAATGAAAAAAGCCTGCAGTTAGTTAGTTAGTTAGTTAGTCAGTCAGTTAATCAGTCAGTAAGTTAGTTAGTTAGTTAGTTAGTTAGGTAGGTAGGTAGGTAGTTAGCTATAGTTAACTGCCCACATAAAAAATACAGAACACTCAGCAACACAACAGGACACACTCGGCCACACAAACAGAGACATAAACCATTCATCCTGACGACACTTCCTCCTGGCCTCCGTCGTGCCCCCCAGGGAGGCGTATGCACCATAACATTACGTGGCCTCACCGTGAGAAATGGAGCGGCTGAACTTGGTACTGGATTAGAAAGTTGGCCCTCCCCACCCTCCTCCTCCTCCTCCTCCTTCAGTAATACCTCCTCCTCCTCCTCCTCCTCCTCCTCCTCCTCCTCCTCCTTCTTCAGTAATACCTCCTCCTCCTTACCTCGTACCCCTCCTCCTCCTTACCTCTTACCCTCCCTCCTCCTCCTCCTCCTCCTCCTCCTCCTTACCTCCTACCCCTCCACTTCATCCTCCTCTTTCTTCCTTCTTCGCTGGCCACTCTTCCTTCCAGTTTTTTTTTTCTTTTTCACTTTCTTCCAATATTAATTCTTGTTTGAGTTTTCCTCCTTCTATCGGCTCTTCCTCCTTCTCTGTCTTCCTCCTCATCCACTTCTTCCTTCTTCTTCCTTGCTTCTTCTCTGATTAGCTTTGTTCTATCCACCAGATTCTCCTCCTCCTCCTCCTCCTCCTCCTCCTTATCATCATCATCATCATCATCATCATCATTATCATCATCCACCTGTTGCTGCTTCTGCTCCTCCTTCTCCTCCTCCTTTTCTGCTCCGACTTCCTCCTCTTCCTCTTCTTTCTCTCCTCCTCCTCCTCCTCCTCCTCCTTCGCCTCATCATCATCATTAACCTCAGTAGCTAATGTGGGCGTGGACCTGAGAGAGAGAGAGAGAGAGAGAGAGAGAGAGAGAGAGAGAGAGAGAGAGAGAGAGAGAGAGAGAGAGAGAGAGAGAGAGCGAGAGAGAGAGAGGAGAGAGAGAGAGAGAGAGAGAGAGAGAGAGAGAGAGAGAGAGAGAGAGAGAGAGAGAGAGAGAGAGAGAGAGAGGAGAGAGAGAGAGAGAGAGAGAGAGAGAGAGAGAGAGAGAGAGAGAGAGAGAGAGAGAGAGAGAGAGAGAGAGAGAGAGAGAGAGAGAGAGAGAGAGAGAGAGAGAGAGAGAGAGAGAGAGAGAGAGAGAGAGAGAGAGAGAGAGAGAGAGAGAGAGAGAGAGAGAGAGAGAGAGAGAGAGAGAGAGAGAGAGAGAGAGAGAGAGAGAGAGAGAGAGAGAGAGAGAGAGAGAGAGAGAGAGAGAGAGAGAGAGAGAGAGAGAGAGAGAGAGAGAGAGAGAGAGAGAGAGAGAGAGAGAGAGAGAGAGAGAGAGAGAGAGAGAGAGAGAGAGAGAGAGAGAGAGAGAGAGAGAGAGAGAGAGCAGTGGCAGTGACCTTGAGTTGGCGGTTTCGAGGTTACGGAAGCGTGAAAGAGAAACCACACGCCCCGTTTTCTTTCATTACGTATCTCTTTATCGGGTATGAAAAACGGTTCTCTCTCTCTCTCTCTCCCCCCCCCCCCCCTCTCCTGATGTATGCCCCTTTGTTTCTGTACTTATACGTGTTGTCTTCTTGTACGAGGGAGTAAGTACTGCTTTTAAAATGTTATGAAATGTTGTTTATGTGTGTGATATTAAACATGAACTAAATAACACCCAGAGGAATAATGTGTGTACTTAGCTTTGTTTGTGGCGAGAAATGATTAGGAAATGACTGGTATTAAGATGTTATGAAATGAAGTGAGATGAGTTATGTTATGAGATGAAGTGTGTGATATCAAACATGAGCTTAATATCACCTCCAGACGAGTAGTGAGTGTACAGATCACAAGGTAACGACCTCATCTCAGAGTGGCCGCGTGTCACAACCTCCAGAAACCGACAGCTCTCCATGATTACTGAAGCCATTTTCTCTCACTAACACCTTCCTTTACCCTGTACTGGCCAGATTCAGGTGAGGGTCGCGTTGTGAAGTTGTACGTAGATATGTGTACGACAAGGAAGGATTGGTACATGACTGGTTTTAGAATGTTTATGTGTATCATGTTAAACTAGCTAAATAACATCCCTGACGAGTAACGTGTGTACTTCATTAACTTTATTTATGACAAGGAAAGATTAGGAAATGACTGTTATTTGTATTGTGTTTAAATGTAATGCTAACTAAGTGGATGTAATCAATGGAATGAGTCCACTTAACTTCACACACGAATGGCTCACACGGTAACATCCTTCAAGGCTAGAAAATTATTAAAGAAAGATTGTTGTTATGTCTTTTGAAATTTGATGAATGTTTCTTACGTGTAGCAAATGAAGAAGAAAATATAATTAATCCTTACAGTAAATATAAATTGTATTCAAGGTAAAATATAGATCAGGAAGTGTTTTACGTACAATAATTTTTTTTTTTTTAATGTAACGCTTCTTGTTCGTATCAAATTAAACGATGAACTGAAAAATCCTTACAGCCGAATAAGGCGTATATAAACTTTATTCAAGGTAAGGAGAGATTAAGAAAGTGTCAGGTTTTAATAATAATGTAATTTAATGGAACACTTCATACTCACATGAATTAAAAAAAAAAACGAATAACCTTCAATTTTCCTCGATTTCGTAACTTACCGTCTTGCGTCACTTTCTTGTATTTTTTTTTCGACTTACTTTCCATTTATTCCTATTTGTGGTTTCTAGTTAATTGATCGAATAATTTTCTTGTGGCAAAAACGCGAAGATTATCATTTTGTTATTATATATCAATTTATACGGTGACTTAATTAAAGGTAAGAATAATTTTAGTATTAAGTTTCTCCCTCGCGTTCACTCACCTTCCCGCCAGCAAAGCAGACTTTCGTTTTTGTATATAACAGCCACAATTTGTAAGGCTATCCTCTCGTTCGTTTACTTGCTCGTTCACTCACCTGCCCGCCAGCAAAACATGTGCCTAGACCCTCGTTTTTGTATATAACAGCCACAATTTGTAAGTTCATCCTCTCTCTCGCTTACTTGTCAATTAGCAATACCTGTTCACAAGACTCACCTTCTTGTATACTAAATTCCCTTGAACGTAAGGAAATATTCGTCAGTTATTTTGTTTTCCTTCGTTAATGAACACACTAGCACTTGCGTCGCCTTCTTATAATTTACCCCGTCATTCTTTTAAGGTGAGGAAAATACGTCAATACTGTATTTTTGCGATGCGTTCCTCCGCTTACGGCACAGCAACACCTTCTCGGCTCCTCATAATTATATACTGAGACTTAAACAATACTTCATAGAGTAACCACCAACCTCCTCCCGAAATTGACCTCTCTTTTTGGCCACTCCTCTGTACTCTATTCAGGCGCAGTAAGTAGCGGGCTTTTTTTTCATTATTATTTTTTTTTGACGCCCTTGAACTGTCTCCTTTACTGTAAAAAAGAAAAAAAAAAGAGACATCCATTACCTGCAATTTTTCCCTTCTTCCCGCTCGTTCACCTGGCACCAAGCAATACCTGTACCTAGTTTGGCCTTATAATTTCCTCCTAGGTAAGCAATATCTGTGTTTATAATCTAAGCTCACCTTCTTATCATGGCAACTATATATTCAAGGTTAAAGAATCCGTTAGTTAATTTGTTTTCCCCTCCGTTCGCTCGCCTACCAATTAGCATTACCTGCGCCTCCCTTAACCTTCGCCTCACGTAACAATGTCGGCCTAAGAGCTCCTATTTCACCCTTTAATTACTTAAGTCACCCATTAGACGAGGAGAGAACGTGACCTTGACTCCTGATTTGCTCTTCTCCACCACATCCTCCAGTCTTAAATCTTTGCCTCCTCCTCCTCCTTCTCCTCCTCCTCCTATTTCTCTTCTTCCCGCCTCCCTTACGTCCCATCCTCATTCTCCGTCATTATAAGGGAGGAGGAGGAGGAGGAGGAGAAGGAGGAGGAGAGCCAAGTGCCAAATTAATCTGGTAGAGGTGTGAGAGAAGGTAGAGTTAAGTGGGAGAGGCGGAGGAGGAGGAGGAGGAGGAGGAGGAGGAGGAGGAGGGCCAAGTGACAAATCAAATTGGTGAAAGTGTGAGAGAAGGAAGAGCTAAGTAAGGGAGGCGGAGAAGGAAGAAGAAGAAAAGAGGAGGAGAAGAGGAAGAGCAGCAGGAATGAATGACAACGATAATTGAAAAAAATGAAAAAAAATCCAACTTTCCCTCAGTCCATTCATGAACTGATGTCAATTAAGAAGAAACAGCCAGTAATTACATCCAATCGTTAGTCTCAGAAACAGTCATTTAAAACTTCTTGCTGCTCTTTAGAACCAATTAGAGATGATTCTTTATGTTTTTTGCCCTTAAAGAGTAACCTGAGAAGGCCTTGGTAACATGTCAAGCGAAATGGACCAAGGCAGTTCATTCAAAGTTTTTAAAAATCTGGGAAGGGTCTCGGTAACCTTTTTGGCGAAATGGAGCGAGGCCGTTCTCTTCGAAGTCTTCTCACATCGACCTAGTTTGTTTTTGAGCTTTATCCTAACAATCTAATTTGAAGCGTATTAAAAAACAGAACCAAGAGCTGTGTTTCTTTCGTTCCCTTGCATTCAGCTTATCTATATGTAAGAGATTCAAATGTTTGTAAAGGAGTGATTTATTTGTAAGGGAGTCAAATATTTGTGAGGTAGTAATCTATTTGCAAAGGAGTGCTCCATCATCAAGGAGTTATCTGTTTGTAAAGGAGCTATTTATTTGTAAAGGAACGATTTAATTTCAAACTAGCTATCTATTTCTAAAGGAGTTATCTGTATGTGATATATTTGTAAGGGGGTCAAATATTTGTGAGGTAGTAATCTATTTGCAAAGGAGTGCTCCATCTCTAAAGGAGTTATCTGTTTGTAAAGGAGCTATTTATTTGTAAAGGAACGATCTAATTTCAAACGAGTTATTTATTTCTAAAGGAGTTATCTGTATGTGAGGAAACTATCTATTCGTGTTGTAGGGATTTTTTTTTTTAAAGGAGTTATCTATATGTGGAAAAGTTACCTATATGCAAAGGACTTATCTATATTCAAAGGAGTGCTCTATATGCAAACGAGTAGTGACCCATTTAGCCGTCTCTCGCAATCCAGTGTGTGGGCGCGACCCGAGCCCTGAAGAACGCTGGATTAAGGAGGCGTTGCGTGGTGACTGACGTAGCAGATTTAATCCCGCTTGCTCTTTCGTTAAGGCACACCCGACCTTTGAATCGCCCACCTTGAACCCTGCGCGTGACCCGTGATCTCGGCCCGGCCACTCAACTTGTGCGGGAAAGGAAAACAAAGACAGAGGGAGAGGAAAGAAAAGGAAACTGGTGCGGCTTTCGAATCAGGTATCGAAGTAGTAGGTGTGAAGCGGATGATTGACACTACACGAGAGACGTAAATAAAGAAGAGAGAGAAAGAAAATGGAAATGAGAAAGACTCGAAAGGAAACTTGTGTGACCTTTGAATCAGATATCGAAGTACATTTAAAGGAGATGATTGACTTTACCTGCGATACGAATATAATGAAAAGAAAGAAAGAAAAAATAAAAACAACAGAAACGAAAGGGAACTTGCGTGGCTTCGAATCAGTCACCTGAGATACGAAAAGAAAGAAAAAAAAGAAAAGAAAAAGTGAAAGTGAAAAAGAAACGAAAGGAAACTTGTCTGGCTTTCTGATCAAGGTATCGAAGTACATGTAATGGAGATGATTTACTGTACCCGAGACACGAAAAGAAATATAAAAAGAAAGAAAAAGGGAAAAAAAGAAAAGTGAACTGACAGGAAAAAGTGTTTGGGTTTTGAATGGAGGTATCGAAGTAGGTGTGCAGGAGAGGACTACCACTACCTGAGATACGAAAATAAAGAAAAGAAAGAAAATATGAAAACGAAGAAGAAACGAAAGGAAACTTGTGTGACATTCGAAGATGATTGAAACTACTTGGCATACGAACATAATGAAAAGAAAGAGAAAAGGAAAACGAAACCAAAGGAAACATGTGTGGTTCTCGAAGGTGACTGAAATTACCAGATATACGAGCCTGAAGAAAAGAAAAAGAAAAAGAGAAACTAAAGGAAACTTGTCTCCCTTTCCAATCAAGGCGCCCAGTTGACCACAGAGATCATTAACTGTTCTTGAGGCAACACGCGAACCCCCGGCCCGCCAATCAATTAGTGGGGGTCAGAACGAAAAGAAAAAAAGAAGGGTACGAAAATGTGCTGCTTTCCAATGAAGATGTCAAGGTGACGACGAAGACGATTGAATTTACTCGGCACGGCTCCTGAACGCAACCCTGCCGCTCAGTTTGTAGGCGGCAGGGAAAAAATAAAGAAAAGAGAAATAGATATAAATGAATATTGGTGTTTCTCTCTAATGAAGGTATCAAGATAGATGCGAAGACTAATTATACACGAGATGCTTCTGTGTGAAATAAAACTGAATGAAGAAACCAAGAAAAAATAAAATATATGTTGCTCGTGAGTGAAAATAAAAGATAAATAAATGAAAATGGAAACTGTTGTTGCTCTCTAATGAGGATACCAAAATAGATGCGAAGGCAAAATGTACAAAAGTTGTGTGAAATAATAATGAGCAAAGAAAGTAAGAAAAAGAAAACTAGCGTTGGTTCTGAGTGAAAATAAAAGATAAATGGAAAATGTTCTTGCTCTTAATTAAAGGAAGATGTGAAGATAGCTGCGAAGAGTAAATTTAAACGAGGTGCTTACCTGTGAAATAACAGTGAGTAAAGAAAGCAAGAAAAAGAAATTAAATGTTGCCTTTGAGAGAAAATAAAAGTGAAATAAATTAAAATGAAAACTGTTGTTACTTTAATGAATATATAAAGATACCTGCGAAGACTAAGTTTACAAGAGGTGTATGTGTATGCAATAATAATGAGGCAAGAAAGAGAAAACACGTGTTGCATATGAGTGAAAATATTTATGTCAAACCTCAGAAAGATATTGTTTCTTTGATGTATATTGCGTGAAGCAGTTGAAAAAAATAGAAAACTTGTGTCGCTCTCGAGTTCACAATACCAAAATAAATGCTAGGAGTGATTTTGATTTATCTGATATATATTTATTTCGAAACAGTTCAAAAAAAGTAGAAAACTTGTGTCACTTTCTGATGAAGATGTCAAGGCGACTACGACGATTGGCTCTGCCTGAGGCACCTGTGTGGGAAATGATCGGAGCGGCGGCTGTCCGAGCAAGTGGCGGAGTGGCACGCGGCCCCGACCCAGTATTCCATAGGCCTGGTGTTCGAGGCCTATTCTCTGGTCTAGATTCCATTGGTTATTGGAAGAAGAAAAAGTTATAGGAGTAGTGGTGGTGGTAGAAGTAGTAGTAGTAGTAGTAGTAGTAGTAGTAGTCGTGGTAGTAGAAATAGTGAAAGAAGTAATAATAATAATAATAATAATAATAATAATAATAATAATAATAATAATAATAATAATAATAATAATAATAATAATAATAATAATAATAATAATAATAATAATAATAATAATAATAATAATAATAATAATAATAATAATAATAATAATAATAATAATAATAATAATGGCAAGAACAACAGCTGGATCGGTACTCTCAGAAATGAAAGTCGTGAGTTTTAATTAAATCGTTTGCGTTTATGGCAAGCTCTGACCTTTGTGTGTATGTGTGTGTGTGTGTGTGTGTGTGTGTGTGTGTGTGTGTGTGTGTGTGTGTGTGTGTGTGTGTGTGTGTGTGTGTGTGTGTGTGTGTGTGTGTGTGTGTGTGTGTGTGTGTGTGTGTGTGTGTGTGTGTGTGTGTGTGTGTGTGTGTGTGTGTGTGTGTGTGTGTGTGTGTGTGTGTGTGTGTGTGTGTGTGTGTGTGTATGTGTGTGTGTGTGTGTGTGTGTGTGTGTGTGTGTGTCCTAAGAAGGTAAAAGCCAACATTTTCATTATAGTTTTATTTCTTTTCATCTCAAGGTTTTTCTAACTAATGTGTTTTTATTCCCCTCTTTCTCTCTTACTTTCGTTTTCTTTTTCTTATTTCTTCTCCATTCCATTCCTACTTCATTGCTTTCTTCGATTCTTCCTTCTCACCTTCCTTCCTTCCTTCTCTTTTATCGTTCATTCTTTCCTTCTCTCCTCCTTTCCTTCCTTCCTTCCTTCCTTCCCCTCTTTCTTTCTTTCTTTCTTCCTTTCTTCCATCCATCCATCCGTCCCTTCTTTTGCTTCCCGTCTTCCTTTCTCTCTTTCATTGTCCAGTCCCTCGAATGGTTCCCCCTCCTCTGTTTCCCTCCATGTAACTCTTTCTCCGTTCCCCTCCATTGCTCCACATCACACTCCATTAATGTTTCACCCTTTCCATTCACCTCCCCTCCACCCATTGTCCCTCTCTCCCCCTCTCCCTATCCCCCCTCCTCCTTCCCGCACCCTCCTCCCTTTTAGCTGATTCATGTATCAATATAAGATCAGTGGTTACTCTTCTTTTTTTTCTTTTTTTCACCTTCCCCTCTCCCCCCACCTTTACCTGACCCTCCCTCCCCTTCCCCCTCTATCCTATCCCCACCTGCCTACTCCTCACCCTTCCTCCTCCTGCTCTTGTTCAGTCAGGAACTTCGAATGTAAAACGCCAGACGTAATGTCCATGGTAAGATCACACCTCGGGTATGCAATGTAGTTCTGGTCTCCTGGTTACAGGGAGGACATTGAATTACTGGAAAGGGTTCAACGACGCGCCACGAAAATGATTCCAACCTTAAGGGCTCAACCGTACGAGGAATGACTCAAGCGACTCAATCTCTACACTGGAGAAAAGACGTCTACGAGGGAATAATTATGATTCAAGTCTTCAAGTACCAGAAAAAAATCAATAACGTCGATCGCTTCAAACTATTTGAAATGCAAATCAATTCAAGAACTAGAAATAACGGTTTACTTATTCAATCGAGTCGATGCAGCACAGACATTGGCAGGAGTTTCCTCTCTAACCAAGTCATCCTCCACTGAAACAACCCAGAGGTAGTAAATGTGAACAATATAAACTCCTTCAAAAATCGAATCGTCCGTCATTTCATTGCGTCAGGAATAAAGTGAATACCAAAGTGTTTTAATCTGCTCTGCGGCACCAAGCGGCTGTCGTGCAGATTAAATCACCAGAGCGGGTAACCTCGTAATGAGCTAACAGGCTTTTTGTTGCCCACATTTACATGTTTCCATTTTTTCATGTTTCCCCCTCTTCTTCCTCCTCCTTTTCCTCCTCCTCCTCCTCCTCCTCATCATCATCATCATCATCGTCATTACCAATATCACCATCATGCTCCTCTTTCACTTTCTCTCGTGTCTTCACCTTCTATAGAGTCATTATCATTGTCTATAGAAACGTTTTTTTCTTTGCGGAATTTTACAGAGTTATTTCCTTTCAGTCCTCAGGAGACAAAAGAACTATATTAAAGTTTCATAATTAAGCCAACCCAGACATGGAAGTGGGAGATGATTTAGCTCTAGTATGTAAGTCTTACAGTTTTTCTCGATAACAAGAAGAAAAAAAACAAGGCGTGAACAAAGTGGTGAAAGTAACGAGAGTGAAAAAAGAACGTTAGTAATTTTATGTTATGAATATTGTAGTAGTGATGCTTAATGCTGCACGTTGTTGACATTTTGTTGTAGATTTGCAGCAACATTTTATTATTCTCTCTCTCTCTCTCTCTCTCTCTCTCTCTCTCTCTCTCTCTCTCTCTCTCTCTCTAACAAAGATTGATATTAAAAGGTAAAACCGTAACTGGATTATGATAGAAAATAAGAATAAAACTAAGTAAGAAAAAGAGACGTGATGGAATGGAGGAATAGGAATAGAAAAAGAGGAATAGAAAGGAATAGGAAAAAAAGAATTAAAAAACTAGAATAGAAGAACAGAAGAATAGAAAAAAAATAGAAGAAAAATAGAAAAAATATAGAAGGAAAATAGAAAAAAATGAAAAACAGAAAATAGAAAAAAATAGAAAAAGAGGAGAAAATAGAAAAAAATGAATAAAAATAGAAAAAGATGAGAAAAATAGAAAAAAATAGAAGAAAAGTAGAAAAAGATGAGAAAAATAGAAAAAAATAGAAGAAAAGTAGAAAAAGAAGAGAAAAATAGAAAAAAAATAGAAGAAAAATAGAAGAAAAATACCAAACGTAAAAACTAGCAATGAAACAAGAGGCGAATTAACACAACAACGAAAGTAAAAATGATGGTCAAGTTACTTCAGGTTAAATTAGGTTAGAGCAAGCTCGTGTACGTAGGTCATTCTTCGGTTAGATTAGGACAAGTGTGGCTGGGTTTGTTTAGGTGAGGGTAAGTTAGATTAAATAAACAAGGATAATTAGTAGTAAGAGGTATGGTTTGGTTTTGCTTGTTAAGTTAGATTAGAATAAGTGTGGTTTGGTTTGTATAGGTGTAGGTAAGGTTAGGTTAGGTTAGGTTAGGTTAAGTTAGGTTAGTAAGACACGTATGTTATGGCTTGGCAACGCTATACTTAGAATATTGTTAAGTTAGATTAGAATAAGTGTGGTTTGGTTTGTATAGGTGTAGGTAAGGTTAGGTTAGGTTAGGTTAGGTTAGGTTAGGTTAGGTTAGTAAGACACGTATGTTTTGGCTTGGCAACGTTATACTTAGAATATTGTTAAGTTAGATTAGAATAAGTGTGGTTTGGTTTGTTTAGGTGAGGGAAAGTTAGATTAAATAGACAAGGATAATTTATTAGTAGTAAGATAAGTATGGTTTGGCTTGGCTACGTTATAGTTAGATTATTGTTAAGTTAGATTAGAGTAAGTATAGTTTGATTTGCTTAGATGTATGTAGGTTAGATCAATTAGGCAAGAATAATAGAAGTAAGGTAGGTATGGTTTTGTTAAGCTAGATAGGTTAGGTTACATTAGAATACGTTACGAGAATTAAAAAAAGGCAGAAGAAACACAAGAAAAAAGAAGAGAAGAAATATTAAACGAATGAAAAAGCAGGAAGTAAACCGACCCATCAGAATAAGAAACTGTGTATATGTGCAGAGAAAAGAGAAGAGGAAGGGAGATAAAATGGAAGAGGAGGAAGAAGAGACGGTAGAAAGATGTATTAGGAAGAGCTGGGGGAAGGAGAGGAAAGAGGGCGAGGAGGACGAGGACGACGACGAAAGAGGAGAAAGAAGAAGAGGAGGAGGAGGAGGAGGGTGGAAGAAATAGGTGAACTGTAGAAAAATAAGGAAGAGATGATAGAAAGAGACAAGGACGATAGAGAGGTGGATTAGGAGGAGGAAGAGGAAGAGGAGGTGGTGGAAGAATAAGGTGGAGGAATGATGCTGTAGTAGGAATGAGGGCAGAGAGCCAGGAGGGAGAGAGGGAGGAAGGAGGGAGATAAGGAGCGAGGGAGGGAGGGAAGGAGAGTTTGGTCAGCTTTGCCGCGTCTCAGGGTTACGCTACACACACACACACACACACACACACACACACACACACCATGACCTGACGAATTCCTGACCACCACGCCGCCCCGCCACGCCCTCCCTTCCTGCATCTCCGCGCTTCCTTGATGAGTGTCTGAGCCCCCAGGAAGAGCGCCGGAAAAAAGAAGAGGCGTTTGTATCTGATGTTTTTTTTTCTTCTGTCTCTCTTCCTCTTGTCCTTTCCTGTGTTTATTTTGCTTTCTGGTAGTTTATACTTTGGGTTTGCTTCCTCCTGTTTTGGTGGTTTGAATTGTTGTTGTTTTGTTTGTGTGTTTTTTTTGTGTGTGTTTTGTCTGTTTTTAATCCAGTACTTTTTTTCTCTTTCATTCTTTCTCATTGTATTTCGTTTTATTATATCTTACACTTAGCTCCACTTCCTCTATGTTTGTTTAGTGTTTTTTTATTGTTTTCTTTGTTTTTTATTTGTTTAGGTTTAATGTTGCTTTCTTTTATTTTGTTTTCCATGTTAAGTTTTTTTTCTGATCTTTTCCTTCTTTCTTTTTTTGTGGCTTTAAATTGTTTCCTTTACTTTTTTTATATGTTCAAGTTTAATATTTTCTCGTCCCTTTCCATAAGTTTTTTATTTTTTTATTTCAATCATAAGTTCATTTACTCCTTTATATATATTTTTTTGCGTTTTATATATTCTTTTATTTTTACATCACTTCACGTCAGGCTTTTTTATCTGATTGTGTTATGTTAGTTTTTTTATCGTGCTATGTTAAGTTATATTTAATCATGCTATGCTGGGCTAGGATACTTTTCATGCTATATAAGGTTTTGTTTATTTTCTTATGGTCATGTTGCTATAACTTCCTTCCCTTCCATCTTTATCGTGTTGTTTTATCTGATTGTGCTATGTTAGTTTTTTAATCGTGCTATGTTAAGTTATATTTGATCATGCTATGCTGGGTTAGGATAATTCTCATGCCGAAATTGACCTCTCTTTTGGCTACTCTTTACTTTTCTCTTTTATGGGAGCGGCGAGTAGCGGGCTTTTTCTTTCTCTTTACTTTTCTCTTTTATGGGAGCGGCGACTAGCGGGCTTTTTTTCACTCGTTTTGTTGCCCTTGAGCCGTTTTCTTTGATGTAAAAAAAAAATATATATAGTATAAGGTTCTGTTTATTTTCTAATGGTTATGTTGCTACCATTTCCTTTCCTGCCATCAGTTTTCTTGTTTTGCTGTTGCGTGTTCTGGTAGTTTCTTTCTCTCTTCTCTTCTTGTGTCACGCACCTGCGCCGCTCAGTAATTAACCTTGCCAGACATTTGAACTAAGTTGCTTGACTCATTCTTTCTCACCTTCTGCTGATTTAGTTTGTTTAATTCGCTTTTTTCTCCTCATTTTGTAGCTCCGGAAATTAACCTTGAGGGAGAGTTAAGGTCTTCTAAACGTTTTTTTTTTTCTCTCTTTTCCTTCTGTGTATTTATTTTTCTTCGTTAATTCAATCTTTTCTTCAGATAGATAGATAGATAGATAGATAGATAGATAGATAGATACATACATACATAAATAGATAGACATATAGAATGAGATAAAGATATGTAAAGAGGGCAGCATAAAACTTCAGAATCTAACTAATTTGAAGGCGGGCGAAGGCTTGGGCGGAAGACGTTGAGTTTTCTTCGTCAATTCAGTTCACGTACCAATTCTTCATATATATCTTTTCTAAAAGTACAACACAAACTTCGCCGCCTCATCAACCATTTTCAAGGCAGGCGGACGCTTGAGGGAAGGCGCAATTTAGTTCCTTTTTTGTTGGTGTTGGCGCGGCGCTGGCTGGGTGACGCGGGCCGGGGAGCCAAGGTGCGGTAATTAACCCAGATGTGCAGCGCTGACTGGCCGGGTGTCGAGGCCTCGCGCGGGGGTTTCGGGTGCACGAGGGAGCTTTGTGTGTTCCTGTGTTCCTTATCGAGCTGAAATCACTGTCTCTGCACCTATGATGTTTCCTGTCTGTCTTAACCCTATCCAATCCGAGGGGGGACAAATCTGGCCTCCCTTCAGGCACTTCGATCAAAACGATACACCTTCTTGTCTTATCAACTCTTGAAGAAAAACAGTCTTACAGAAAAACGCAGAAAATACCCAAGATTAACGTGTGACATAAATAAGTAGCATATGCAACCTCGTTAACACTGCTACTTAACCTCTGATGTCCCTGTCGACCTAAACACTCTATATTTGTACCTATGATGTTTCTTAAGCCACTGTACCTGATATCTGTACCTCTGATGTTCCCTGTCGACCTAAACACTCTATATCTGTACCTATGATGTTCCTTAAGCCACTGTACCTGATATACTATGTACCTCTGATGTTCCCTGTAAACCTAAACACTCTGTATCTGTACCTGTGATGTTCCTAAGGCCACTGTACCTGCTATCTGATGTTCCTTGTCAACCTAAACACACTATATCTGTACCTATGATGTTCCTTAAGCCACTGTACCTGATATACTATGTACCTCTGATGTTCCCTGTCAACCTAAGCACTCTGTATCTGTACCTGTGATGTTCCTAAGGCCACTGTACCTGCTATCCGCACTTATATGATTTTTCCCTGTCCACCCAGACCCGTTGCATCTGTACCGTTGATGTTCCCTTCCTTCCAAGAGCCACTGTACCTCCTATCTGTACCGTTGATGTTCCCTTCCTTCCAAGAGCCACTGTACCTCCTATCTGTACCGTTGATGTTCCCTTTGCTCTCGGCTCTCGGCAAGAACTAATGGTGCACATGGAAGATTTTGATAAGGTTTGTCATGTTCTTATTTCCACTCACGCACTGCAAGAAGGAAGGCCGCGTGTGTAGGCCTAAGGTGATGGGCAGTGTTAAGGTCATGAACAAGGAGGTAATGGTGGCTATTTCTCTTTAACGAGCCATTAAGGAAGAGGTGTTATTTTTATTTGTTTTTTTAGCCTGACACGAGGCCTTGTTTGTTGCCGGACTTGTTGTTGTTGTTGTTGTTGTTGTTGTTGCCAGTCATGTTCTCCCTCGAGGCTCTTGGTTGGTTACTTGGTGTTTGGTTGTGATGCTGTCTTGTGTGTATTCGCTCTTGACTATTACCACTACTCCCATTTCTGCTACTGCTGCAAATACTGATACTAATACTCGTACTGATACCAATAAGTCTCTTCTACTATTCATACTAATACTACTAATACTAATAATCCTACTCCTATTACGAATACTAATACTAATACTTCTACAACTAATACTAAGAATAATAATGCTAATACTAATACTACTAATACTTATAATCCTACTTCTAATACTAACACTAATACTGCTAATATTAAAACTGATTATCCTACTTTTATTACTGATACTAATGCTAATACTAATACCTCTACTTCTGCTGCAACTAATTCACCTGATATTACTACTACTACTACTACTACTACTACTACTACTACTACTACTTCTACTACTACTACTACTACTACTACTACTACTACTACTACTACCGCCCTTTTTATTTCTTGTGCTAGTTAAAATTTCCTCATAAAAGACAAAAGTGAAGGTGAAAGCTCTTGTAAACACCTTGATATTTGATTTTACATTATTTCTTATTATTTTTTTGTGTTGTTACCCATTTAGTTTCCTGTTTCTTTGTTATTTTCTCTTTCGTTTCCTCCCCTTTTTTCACTTGATGGCACATTACTCGGCAAATAGCGTCGGTATAGGTCAACTGGTCTTTATATTTCTTTTTTTATCTCTTTCTCTCCTTCTCTTTGGTATTTTCCTTCACCTTGTTGTTGTTTTTTGTTGTTTGTGATTCTCATCCTGTTCTCTCTCTTCACCTTCCACTCTTTTATCATTCTCTCTCTCTCTCTCTCTCTCTCTCTCTCTCTCTCTCTCTCTCTCTCTCTCTCTCTCTCTCTCTCTCTCTCTCTCTCTCTCCCCAGAACAACACAGACGTTGCAAATGGACACCTTCCCCTTTTTTTTCTTCTTCCTCCTCCACCTCCTCCTCCTCCTCCTCCTCCTCCTCTTCCTCCTCCTCTTCCTCCTCCTCCTCCTCCTCTCTAGCATGCACCCAGCCTTGATTCCGTCCAAGGCTCACCTTTCGAGACAGGTGAGCCAAGGTTAATCAACGTGAACGAGAGCGAGGAGAGGAAACACGAGGCGAAGGGAGGAGGAGGGAGAGGAGATGGATGAGGAAGCGGGGAAGGAAGAAGGAAGCGAAGCAGCGTGGAGGGAGAAATGTAAAAGGGAATAAATTAGACGATTCTGCTTTTTTTATGGTAACTACTTCTTGTCTTACTTATATTGGGAACCTGGTATTGTGTTTTTTATTTCTTTATATTTTTTAACCCTTCGCTTAGTTTTTTTTTTTTTTTTTGGGGGGGGAGGGGAGGGAGACATTCTTTTAGCTCTTCCTCGGTCTTTCTATCTCCTAACTACTTCTGACTTATTTGTATTTTGAGTTCATTCTTCTATTCATATTTTTTGTACCCTTTGCTCAAGTTTTTTCTTTTTTTGTACCGTTCGTTTAGCTCTTAGTTAGTCTGTCTGTGTCCCTAACCTAAGGACCTAACTGGGAGTGAAGAAAGATAGTTAGCAAAGCGATAAAGATAATAGAGAAGGAGAGATGGATAAGAGAGCTGGGTTAAAGAATGCAAGGAAGGATATATATGCGTGTGAATGCAATACAGGTCAGCGAAGGAAGTTATAAAAGGGTGAAGAAAGATAAGAGATAAAGAAAAGTTTGCGATTCAACAAAAGAAGGAATATATAGAAACAGATGAGGGAACAAAAATTAAGCAAAGAAAAAGTGATTTGAATAATTTAACCAGAGCTGAAGAAGATGGAAGACGGGGACAGAGCTAGGGGAGAAGGAGGAAGGGGAACGCGAAGGAAGAAGGAGAAATTAATGACCAAATAGAGGGAAGCAGAGAAGGAGGAACAAGAAGGAAATGTAGGTTAAAAAAAGGAGAAAAAGCGGGAAGGAAGGGGGAGAACAAAGGAAGAGAGCTAATGAAGATACATGAAAAAAATATAAGAAATCTGAGAAAGAGGAATAAGAATAAGTTTAAGGAAATCTGAAGAAGAGAAGTAAAAGAGGAAAAGGAAGAGGAGAGGAGGAGGAAACAAAAGCAGGAAAAAAGAGGAGAGAAGAAGACAATGAAATGCGACTGTAAAAAAAAAAAAGAAAGGAGAGAAAGAAAGGGGAGTGAAGGAGGAAACAGAAGCAGAGAAAAAGAGGAACAAAAAGATAATGAAATGCGACTGAAGATAAAAAGAAGGAAAGGAAAGAAAGAGGAAACAGAAGCAGAAAAACAAGAAAAACAAGAAGACAATGAAATGCGACTGAAGAAAAAAAGAAGGAAAGGAGAGAAAGAAAGAAAGGAATGAAGGAGGAAACAAATAGAAAAAAAGAGAAACAAAAAGATAATGAAATGCGACTGAGGAAAGAGTAGGAAAAGAGGAGGGAAAGAAAGAAAGAGGAGAGGAGGAGGAGGAGGAGAGAGACTGACAGCCAGGTAGGAGGAAGGTAATGGAGGAGAGAAAAGGTGTATTTACCTGTCTAACTAATTAACCTCTCGCAAGGAAGCCAATGAGAACCTTGGAACCCACTCAGGCGGTAGACCCAGGCAAGAAAAAGAGAAAAAAGAAAAGAAATAAAAAAAAAAGCTTATTCCATCATGCGATCAACTTGCAATTAGCTTCATACCGATCTTTGTCTTTCTGGATAAGGAATGAACACAAAGAAATCGAGACGTCCATAAATTATCTTTTTCCTTGAGTGACGAGGAAGAAAGGAAGGGAGGGAGGGAGGAAGGAAGGAAGGGAGGAAGAAAGGAAGGAAGGAAGGGAGGGAGAAAGGGAGGAAAGAAGGGAGGGAGGAAGGAAGGAAGGAAGCAAGAAAGGAAGGAAGGAAGGAAGAATGAAAGAAAAAAGAAAGAAACCGATAAGAAACGAAAGGAAAGAAAAGAAAAGAAAAGAAAAGGAAAATAATGGGAAAGGGAAAGGAAGGGAAGTGGAGAAAAGGAAAGTTATGGGAAGGGAAGGGAAGGAAAGACGTGGTAAGGAAAGGAAGGAAGGAGGGAATCAAGAAAAGAAGGAAGGGAGGAAGAAAGGAAGAAAGAAAATGAATGCGAATATGTTGACCTGAATCTACATAAATTATTCTCTTCCATTAACGACAAGGAAGGATGGAAGGACGGAAGAAAGGGGGCGAGGTCAGAAGGAAAAAAGGAAGGAAGAAAGAAAGGAAGGAAGGAAAGAAGGAAGAAAGGGAGCGAGGTTAGAGGGAAAAAAGGAAGGAAGAAAGAAAGGAAGGAAGGAAAGAAGGAAGAAAGGGAGCGAGGTTAGAGGGAAAAAAGGAAGGAAGAAAGAAAGGAAGGAAGGAAGAAAGGGAGCGAAGTCAGGAGAAAAGGAAGAAAGAAAGGAAGGAAGGAAGGAAGGAAAGAAGGAAGAATTGAAATAGAAAGGAAGGACAAGAATGAACGAACGAATGAATAAATGAAAAAAAAGAGAGAAAAGAAAAAAGGAAGAGATAGAAAAGAAGGAATGGGAAAATATGAAATAAAACACAGAAAAGAGAAGGAAAACAAGACAGGAAAGGAAAGAATGAAGAAAAGGGTTAAGTTAAAGCCAGAAGGAGAGAGAGAGAGAGAGAGAGAGAGAGAGAGAGAGAGAGAGAGAGAGAGAGAGAGAGAGAGAGAGAGAGAGAGAGAGAGAGAGAGAGAGAGAGAGAGAGAAGGTGGGGGGGTACACATCCTTATCGATCTTGCCTAGTGATTTTCCTTCATTTCTTATTCCATTCCCTTGAGTTTGTGTTGAAGGTAACTTATGGACAGAAGAAGAAGAAGAAGAAAAAAAAAGAAAAAGAAGAAGAAGAAGAAGAAGAAGAAGAAGAAGAAGAAGAAGAAGAAAAATGAAAAAGAAAAAAAGAAAGAAGAAGAAAAAATGAAAAAGAAAAAGAGAAAGAAGAAGAAAAAAAAGAAAAAGAAAAAAGAAAAAGAAGAAGAAGGGAAGGAGGAAGTGGAGGAAGAGGAGGGAATAGTATTAAAGTGGAGAAGCATAATCATAACAACTATGGAAATGAGAGAAGGTGGAGGAGGAGGTGGTGGTAGTGGAGGACGACGAGGTGGAAGAGGAGGGAAGGAGGAACAGGAAGAAGAGGGAGGAGTATTCATAATCTAACGTGAGTGTTATTACTGCTTGAGGAGGAGGAGGAGAAGGAGGAGGAGGAGGAGGAGGAGGAAGAAAGGACGGCCACAAGGAAGAAGCAGAGGAAGGAGCAGGAGGAGCAGGAAGAGGAGGAGGAAGACTTCATAAATTAGTTCAGTGTTACGGTTGCTTGACCAGAGGAGGAGGAGGAGGAGGAGGAGCAGGAAGAGGAGAACAAAAGGAGGCAGACGAGGATGAGGTGGAAGATAAGACGAAGGAGGAGGAGGAGGAAGAGGAAGACCAGGGGGAAGATAAAATGGAGGGAAAGGAGAAATAAGAAAATAGAGAGAGAAGAAAGAAGAGGAGAAGGAGGAGGAGGAGGAGAAATAAAGAGCTGAAATTAGAAAATAAGGAAAACAAAAAGAAAATAAGAAAAAATGTAAGAGAACGAGATCGAAGAATAGGAAAAGATGAAGGAAAAGATGAAGAAGAACAAGAACAAGAACAAGAGTGGAAGGAGAGAAAAAGGAGAAAGAGAAGTAGAAGATGAAAGAAGAAGAGAAGAAACAAAAGCAAAATGACGAAGAGAAAAAGAACAAAGCGGAGGAAGAAGAAGAAGAAGAAGAAGAGGAAGAAGAAGAAGAAGAAGAGAAGAGACAGAAGCAAAATGACGAAAATAAAACAGATCAGAAAAAAGTGGAAAAGACGAATAGAAAAAAGATGAAGAAGAAGAAGAAGAAGAAGAAGAAGAAGAAGAAGAAGAGAGACAAGCAAAATGACGAAAACAAAACAGATCAAAAAACAGAAAAAAAGTGGAAAAGACGAAAAAAAAAGCAAGAAGAAGAAGAAGAAGAAGAAGAAGAAGAAGAAGAGGAAGAGGTATCCCCCTTACTTTATCTGACTGTTACTGCCTCTTAATGCCCACCTTCCCTGTCTCTTCTCTTCGTCACGGTTGCTCGTTCTCTCTTTATCCCCCTCTAATTATTCACCCCACCCTCTCCTCCCTCCCTTCACCCCTCCCCTCCCTCCTTCCTTCCTTCAGACACTAATACTACGAGGAAGTGTCGAAACAGAGAGCGAAGAAAAAAAAGAAAAGGAATATATTTTAAGTGGAGGATAAAAGTCTCATCCACTCACAACTGCCCTATTTATGTCAAGGAGGAGGAGGAGGGGGAAGAAGAGGAAGACGAGGAGGAGGAGGAGGAGGAACAGGAAGAGATGAGGGAGAAGGTGTTAAGAAGGCGGGAATGAAGAAGGACGAGAAGGAGGGGAGGAAAAGAAAGATTAGGAGAAGGAAAAGCGAAAGGGGATGAACGAAGATGAGGTATTGAAAGACTAAGAAGAGAAGAATTAAAAGAGGGAGGAGAAGGAAAGGCTGAATGTATGAAGGAAGAAAGAACAGAAAAAGAAGAAAGAGGAGAAGAAAAGAATGAATGTATGAAGAAGGAGTATGAGAGGAGGAAGGAGAAATACGAAGAGCAGAAAAAGCAATACAAAGAGAAGAAGGAAAAGAAGAAAAACGGAAGAAGTAAAGAAAAAGAAGGAGGAGGAGGAGGTGGAGAAGGAAAGTGAAAGGAAGAAAGGTCGTCGGAGCAAGAGGAGGATAAAGAAAATATTAAAAGGACGAGAAGAAGAAAGCAGAAACAAAGGAGGACAAGGAAGAAGATGAAGTAGGAGGAGGAGGAGGAGGAGAAAGGAAGAGAAAGTAGACGGTGACCAAGAGAGCGAAAAATAAACAGTAAACAAATATATTACAGTTAGAGAGAGAGAGAGAGAGAGAGAGAGAGAGATGAAAGTAACAAAGCAAAAAAAAGATATAAACAGGAAAATTAATAAAAGAAATTAATAAAAGAAAAAAAACATTGCAGTGTGAAAATGAAATATCAAAATCAAAGAACTCAGATTTAAAGAGAAAAAATAGATGAATATGAAGTTAAGAAAAATAATTTAAAGCAGAAACGGATAACTAACGAAGAGAAAGCAAAAGAGAAGAAAAAAATATCATCACACTGTTAAAAGAAAATCTAATATGCTAGAAAATCTTGATCTTTATAATGTGCGACTGACAAAAACGAAAATATAAATGTATGAAGCTGAACACGATAAGGATACAATGCTCACCTAACGTACAGGAAGTAAAGAGAGAGAGGGAGAGAGGAAGGAAGGAAAAATAATTGTCAAGAGAATATTTGAATCATAAGAAGAACTTGCATTTAAGAGTAAGAGGAAAACATATATGATACTAAGGAGGAAGGTAAGGCGGGAAAGGTGAAAGAGTGGGAAGCAGGAAGGGGAAAAAAGGGAAAGAGCTGAAGGAAGGAAGAAAAAATAGATAGAAAGAAAAAAATGGACAAACAGAAAGAAAAAAAGAAAGTAAGAATTAAAAAAGGAAGGAAGGAAGAAAGATAGAAAGAAAGAAAAAGACAGACAGAAAGAAAAAATTAAGAAAGTAAGAATGAAAAAATGAATAAAGGAAGAAAGATAGATAGAAAGAGAAAAAGAAAGAAAAAGACAGACAGAAAGAAAAAAGAGAGAAAGTAAGAATAAAAAATGAAGGAAGGAAGAAAGATAGAAAGAAAGAGAGAAAGAAAGACAAAAAAACAAAGAAAAAAAAGAAAGAAAAAAAGGAAGGAAGGAAGAAAGAAAGATAAGAAAGGAACGAACTAACGAATGAAGAAAGAGAGAAAGAAAGGAAGAAACGTAGGAAGTAGGGAAAGATATATGAGAGAAAATAAAAGGAAAATGCTCATGAAGGAAACGAAAAATGAAAACAAGAAAACAAGAAAGCAGTGAGTAGCGGGCTTTTTTTCACATTTGTCTCCTTTTTATATGCCCTTGAACTGACTCATCTGCTGTAAAAAATAATAATAATAAACAAACAAAACAAGGGCAACAGGAAGTAGACGAGACACAAAGAAAACAAACAAGCAAACAAAAAAGTGTACAGAGGGTTATCAGAAAAATTAACAATCACAAGCAACTCCATTATGAGACTTTAATTGCACGCAGCTAAGGACGAGGAAAGAACGATGATGAAAAACTAGAAACGCCTCCCCCGTGACCTTCTGAGACCCTCGGCGGCCACACCTGCCCGCCGCTTTCTCTCCCCAAAGGAAGGAACTCAATCAGGCAGTTAATGCATTCATCCTTTTTTTATTAGTAATTCGTTTGGGGTTAAAAATTGTTCGAGTGTTGATTTGCTTTTGTTTTTTAGGTTAAGGCAGCTGGCGTTTTTTGTTTTCGTTTTGTTTTTTGTTTTTTTATTTCATTGTGGTGTATGCTTTGTGTAGATTTTTGTTGGTGTGTGTGTGTGTGCGTGTGTTAAAATGAGTTGTATGTTTTATTTGGTGTTAAAGGTCTTTCTTATAATGTTTTTCTCTTTAATTGATGTTCAGTTTATTTGTATATATTTCAATGTTTGTACTGTTGATATAATTTTCTGGTGTGATTTTGTTTTCATATTGAAGCTCTCAAACTTTTGTGCTGAAGATTGTATTTATATTCATTATTTCACTATTCTTATGTTAATCGATATTTTTTGTCTTTAACCTAACTATCGAATATGATGCTTGTTTGCATATTAAAGTTTTATTTGAATGAAAGTTTTTGCATTAAAGTTTCATATGTTACGTTTTTTTTTTAGTGTTAAGGTTATTGGTATTACGTTAAATTATTTTCCTTTTTAAAACTTCCATGGAGAACGACTTTTGGTGTTCAAGCTTCGAGTAATAAAGTTTCGATACCAGTTGTTCTCGTACTGACTTTCTTTTAGCTGGACTTCGATTCTCTGGCATTGAAAGAACAAGTGAAAAGCAACCTGACATTAATTAAGGTTAATGGCGCTCACCTTCCGTGCCTTATGTGTTCAGTCATCGCGGCGCAGGTGTGGAGACTCAAATCACGGTGGCAAGATGACGTTCATGAGAGTGCTGTTGTTCTTGTTTTTTTTTTTAACCCGTCCGCTGCGATTGGCACGGATTTGGCCTTCACTGGTAGCCTGGTAAAATATAGTCCCAGGTCTATCTCTGCCTCTGTGGTGGATAGTGGAGTGTTTCCCATGTGGTATTGGTATGCTGGATATCCCCTCCCAAGATGTATGACTTAACACTTTTCCTCATTGAATTGTAGCAGCCACATTTTGTTCCATTCCTGTAGCTTGGTGATGTCTTCTTGTAGGAAATCTGCAGTCCAGGGGCTAATTTTTTTGTATCTATCATTTTCCTTTTATAGCGTTGTGTGTATTCAGCAAGGTTACTAAGATATTGAAAGCCTTAACTCACTTAGGTAAACCTCGTTATTGTTCATTAGTGGTGTATTGCTGTTGGTTATATATCTGTCATTCTCCTTTTTATTATAACGTTGTATGCACTCAGTAACGTTTCTAAGATCCTGGACACCTGGACTCATGCAGGTAATCTATCCTTCCAGGTGTGTGAGGATGCTTAAGGCGTTTACCTGTCTTCACCTGTCCCCACTGACCTCCTTTCTCGTCCTTCCTTCTCCATTATCCTCCTTTTATTATAACGTTGTATATATATTCTGTAACGTTCCTAAGATGCTGAAAACTTTAACTCATGCAGGTAATCTCTTTTTCCAGGTGTGTGACGGTGTGTACCTGTCCTTACCTGTCCTCACTGACCTCCTTCCATTTCCTTCCTTCTTCTTCATCCTCCTTTTATCATAACGTTGTATATATATTCCATAACGTTCCTAAGATACTGAAAACTTTAACTCATGCAGGTAATCTCTCTCTCCAAGTGTGTGACGGCGTGTACCTGTCCTTACCTGTCCTCACTGACCTTTCACATCTTTCCCTTTCTTTCATCCTCCTTTTATCATAACGTTGTATATATATTCTATAACGTTCCTAAGATGCTGAAAACTTTAACTCATGCAGGTAATCTCTCTCTCCAGGTGTGTGAGAATGCTGAAGGCGTGTACCTGTCCTTACCTGTCCTCATTGACTTCCTTCCTCCTCCTCCGGCCAAGGTAGGAGGGGGGCGCCGAAGGGAGTGACCAGGTGACCAACTTTTCATGTGGGGGTGAGTTGAACTTTTATTATATTATTTCCTCGCTTTCTACTTGAGCTTTTTGGTTTCCTTATCGTTTTGGTGTGTTTTTTTCTGTTCTTTCTGTTCGTGTTCTTCCTTTCTAGCGGTGAGAATTTGGGTGGAGAATGTTACTTTTTTTGTTTATTTATTTATTTACTTCTTGATTATCATTTGTGTATGTGCGTGCGTGTGGATGGTTTTTTTTTTGTGTGTGTGTGTGTCGCTGTGGCCTCGGTCAAATGTCACGGCTGGTAATCAAAGCAAAGGTAAAGGTGAACAGAATCATATACAACAGGTGACAACTCCTACCACCACTGCTCATCTCTGTAGCTCGACTCTCCTCTTGCAGGCTCCTCATATCCTTTTGTATCCTTGTGTGTCCTTTTGTAATCGTTTACTCCTTAGTTCAGAGTATCCTAACCTTTCTTCACCTCAGCAGTCATATACCTTTTGAACTATGGTTACGTTGTTCAGCGCCCCCTAGAATTCGCTTAAAAAGACTTCGATTGTTACAGCCCCATGAAGTATACAATGGTTGATGATTAGTTTTGTTCCATCTCTAAAAATGAGGAATCCAAGGCGTTTACTGCGCAAAGCTAGTCAAAGAAAATGGGAATATAAGTTACTATTGAAATTCTCTCCTAAACCAATGGCAGAAACGTTGCGAAATTGTCCTAACATTGTACTTGACTACCCTATTACAAATATCCTTAAAATCAGCTTCAACGCTCCTGTGGCTGCTATGAAAATGTGCTGTACCCTTGGGGGAAAAAAATGCTTCTCTAGTCTTTATTCGCAAATCTTCTTCGGTTTCCACTTTTATGTGTGGTCGTGTTCTTCATCTTTTTAATTTTCCCACTTTTATGTCTATTCCCCATTTCTGATCAGTTTCCTCCTCGCTCAGTCCTGTGCCTTTCCTTCCGTCAGGGCCTTTTCCTAGAGATCTTCCTTTATTTTCAAGTATTAGAACTGTGGGGAGAGCAGACAGGATGGCCAAGGACGGGCTAAGTCACCCTAAATACCACCGTACCATCATATTGAACTCTTATGTTAGCGGCAGCCTTTGGTCACCCATAAAATACGTGTAACAGAAAACTTTCGTATGTACAAAGGAAGCATGAGACTTGAATTTTACTTATCTTCGTCTACTGCGGTTCTTCCGATGTTTAATAAAGTGGTATGTTGGTTAACTGGCAGTCATTACTTCTATATATCTTTTCCCAACAATTCTCAGCTTCCCAGAATTTCAACGAATGTAAATAAGGCAAATATCGACATACAATAATCGTACAATTCGTAATAGTTTAGTTTACGAAGTTTGCTCTACCATTTTCCTTAATCTGTACCGCAAGTTTTTGTATTCCCGGCAACGCCCAACCGGTTTCGTGTTCCCTAAGATCGACGGGGCAAGCAAAAACGGCGAAAAAGAGAAGAACTGGTTTTTACTCCGTCACTGCGTCCAAACGAGTTACCGTATTAGCGGTTTGGAGACGTTTTAACTTCCTGGGTTTTTACTTTACTCGGTCTTCTTCAAACATGTGAGCAGGCAACCAGATTCCATGTGTATAAATTCTTGTAAAATAAAAAGATTCCGGGATCCAGCTTTAGGATTCTTAGGTTCTTTAGGAGGTGTTACTTTTTTAACCGGTTTGTGTTTTTAATCTCTACTTTCTCATTATTGTCTAAGGCGCATACAAGATTTCATAGTTTCTTGTAAAATGGAAAGATTTTTGTGTTCTCTTAACTCATCTATAGTTTCTTTTGTTTAAGAGGTTATTTATTATTCTTTTTCTACTTGATGCTTCTTTTTTTCTCCTTTTTCGTTTTTTCTGTAACCTAAAAGGAGGAGTATCATCCTTCTAAGTTGTTGATATGAGTTTTTTTTTTTTTTTTTTTTGTTTTTTGTATTTCGACAGATAAAAGTGCCCATGTTTTTGAGAGGGTGTTTCCCACATTAAGAGAAAACGAAAAGAATGAGAGTAAAAAGAGAAAGACACATTTGAGGGCCGTTATCAATTATTCTTTTCTACAATGCTTCTCTCTTCTCCATTTTCGCTTGCTTTAACTCGAAAAAAGGAGTACCAGACTTCTAAGTTGTTGATAAGAGGATTTTTGTTTTTGATTCGACTAATATAAGTTTCCATGGTTTTGAGTGGCAGTTTATCACATCTAATGAAAACGAAAAGAATCGGAGCAAAACGAGAAAGACATACTTTAAAGAAGAGGACAAGAAAGATTGGCCCGCATTTATCTCTCACATTCCTACTCCTCATCCCTATTCAATCTACTTCCGCTGTCTAGAAAAAAATAACAATGTCACTCACTCTCATTCTCTCACAGCCATGGCTCACTACGCTTACAAACGACGATAATAACGCACGATACAGAGCACTTACTTCCTGACACTACAAAAACAACAACAGGCCAATGTAGATCTGGGCCAGCCGAGCAAAGTGCGTCAGAGCAGGAATATGAAACCGACTCAGTGACCTTTTATTTCTTATTATTTATTTCTTTATTTACTGCGTTCGTCAGCGTCACCAGGAGAGGAAGTACTGAAAATGGCCTCAGAGAAAGAAAAACTAAGTTGTATAAAAGAAAAACACTACTACTACTAATAAGAATAATATGAAGAAGAAGAAGAAGAAGAAGAAGATAAAAAAGCAGAAAAAGATGAAGAAAAGGCGAAAAGGAAGATGATAAAGCAGTAGAAAAAGAAAAATAAGAAAAGAAAAGGAAAACGTAATATATGGAGAAACTAAAAACAAGAAGTAAAAGAAAAAAAAGTATAATAATAATAATGCAAATAATTATACACTAAGAAACAAACAAAGATAAATGAAGTAAAAGCTCGTGGAATTTAGCTCATTTACTGAACGGATGAGCGGACAGGTATTTTGCGCTCAGGTAAAGTGAAGGTCGTGACTGGTGGCGGTGATTAAGTGTCAGTGGTTCCTCGTGTGTGTGTGTGTGTGTGTGTGTGTGTGTGTGTATGTGTGTGTGTGGTGTGTACTTCCTTCTTTTTCCTTGCTTTTTTCTTTCATTATTTCTTTATCTTTATAT
Organism: Eriocheir sinensis; assembly: GCF_024679095.1. NCBI lineage: Eukaryota > Metazoa > Arthropoda > Malacostraca > Decapoda > Varunidae > Eriocheir > Eriocheir sinensis. The sequence goes on along the minus strand of NC_066517.1, from coordinate 18,767,821 downwards.
TTTCGTAATTTGTACACCCTTTCATTATTTCCTACTTCCTTTCCTTCCTTCCTTCCATCCTTCTTTCCTTCCTTCCCTCCTTCATTCATTCATTCATTCATTCTCTTCTCCATTATCTCCTTTTTTCTTCCTTTCTTCCCTGCCTTCGTTCTTTCTTTCCTTCTTTTCGCCAATCATTTATTCTTTCTCCCCTTCCTTCTTTACATCCTTCATTCCTCTCGCCTCCACAACCGGTATCGGCACATTTAAAGGAGAACAGAATCAACAATACCTCTGCCTGTCTTTCTTCACTCACTGTTCCACTCACCTTTTCTTTTTCCCGGCCTTTACTTTCTATCTTCGCCCTCCATACCCTTGCCTGCCCATTTCTCTGGTTCTTTGTCGCATTGTATATTGTTTTCTTTATTTTCCTTCTTTTCCTCTCTGTTGTGTCTCGCCTTCCTCTTTGGTGTCGCCTGCGTGTGTGTTGGAGGGTGGAGAGAAAGAGGAGGAGCTTTGAATTATGGCCGGTGTTTACTTTATTATCCAGCACTTTTTTTGTTTTCGTTTGAGATGGTCACCTTTTTTTTTTTTTTTTGGAGTGACTTGGTTGTGAGGTTTATATGTGCTGCGCGTTTTGTTCCTGCTGTTCTTGTTGTTGTTTTTTCTTTTCGTTCTCTCTTGCTTTTGTGCTTGATTTCGTCTTGTTCTTCTTGTTATTCATGTTATGTTTATTCTCATTTTTTGTTTTCATTTTTTCCCGTTTTGATTGTTCTGTATGTTGTTGCTGTTGTTTTTGTTCTTGTTCCTGTTCGTGTTGCTTCTTCTTCTTCTTCTTTTTCTTCTTCTTTTTCTTCTTCTTCTTCGTCTTTATTTTTTTTCTTCAGCTTACCTCTTTTTTTCCCTATTTTCTTTCTCAACTCTCTTATAATTCTCCTCCTTTCTTCTTCCTCCTTAATCTAAGCGTTGCAACGAGGAAAAATATGCCTTAAACACACACACACACACACACACACACACACACACACACACACACACACACACACACACACACACACACACACCTAGACTTCCTGGGTACTTACGAAGGAGCAAATACGCTTTTCTTCAGCCGTGACTCAGCATCGTCCTGCGGAGGGGAGAGTTGTGCTCAAATATAGATCTGGGGCGACAGGGAGAGGCTGAGGGAGGCAGGAAGGGACTGGGCGAGGCTGTTGAAGGGCTGGGGAAGGCAGGAAGGGATTGGATGAGGTGAGGCTTTTCAAGGGATGGGGAAGGCCGCAAAGGGACCAGAAAGGACATGAAAAGACAGCGTGGAGGACACTTTAGTAGAATGAGGAGGAGACAATAGGTAGCCGGGAGAACATAAAGAAGAGTATACAGAAGAACGAGAAGAATAAGAATGAAAGATGAACGAGAATGAAAATAGCAGTAATAATGATAATAAGAAGAAACCAAGTAAGCAAGAAAGAACGAAATCAGGTAAATAAGTCTGATTTAAGCCATGAAAATATAACATCAAAGGTAATGATTGGAAATTGAGGACAAAAACACAAAACTAAGATGTAGAAATACGAATAAACATTGAAATTCGCGTAAAATGAACTTCAGCGGGACTATAAACGAATAAGATTTAAAACACAAGAAGAGAATGTTTCATAAAGCTGATATAAGAGTACTTTGGAGAAAAAAAAACATGAAAACCATTATCCAAAGGAGGAAGAAAATTGGGACACTAAAATAAAAGGAATAAAAGGTGTATATTTTTAAGAAAGTGTAATCGAAGTGCCTGTTAGTGTATCGAATGAGTGTGTGAATGTTGGGTTCATATACCAAAAAAAAAAAAAAAAAATCGAAATCTACACATTTACATTTCATAAGGTTTTTGTTGAGGTTCAAGGTAGTGTTAGTCTTTCCCTGGGTAGTTTTATAAGCCTAGTAATAGTGTGACAAACCCCTGCACTATGAACGTGAAAAACACATGAGAACCCGACTCATCTCCTCTATGACCTTTGGAAATAGTTGTGAGAGTCTAAACCGTCTGAGAATGCGGCCCTAAGAGTATCCGGAAAAGGGAATGTGTGGCGGCGCGCGGCAGACAGTGAGGAAGGTGCTGGTGCCTGCTGGGCGTGGCCGCGGGTACCTGTGTGTGTGTGCTGTGTGTGTCGACCTGAGTGTTTACCTGTGTCAACACTTCCCTGTTGTCCTGCCGCGGGGTGCACCTGTGCGTGTGTGTGGTGATGGCAGGGGGGGATTGAGTGTGTGTGTGTGTGTGTGTGTGTGTGTGTGTGTGTGTGTGTGTGTGTGTGTGCCGCAGAGGAAAAAATAGCAATACAATCATAAAAAAAAACGCATTATCTTAATTTCTTAGCAAATAAAATTGTTACTAGTCATTGGACCGCGGAGGGAAAAAGAGGGAACGAGAAAATAATAAAGATGCGAAGGAGTAGAAAGTAATAATTGTAATAATAATAATAATAATAATAATAATAATAATAATAATAATAATAATAATAATAATAATAATAATAATAATAATAATAATAATAATAATAATAATAATAATAATAATAGTTACGATAATAACAATTGTAACAATAACAATAATAATATCAACTAGCAAGCAAAACGAAACACACAAAATTAATTAGGCAATAACAATGAATCCATGAGAGAGAGAGAGAGAGAGAGAGAGAGAATGGCGCCGACCAGGTGTGGCGGTGGTGATGCAGACAGGTGCATTGGTGCTTTTACAGGTCATTAACGAAGGTGTGTTTTCTCAGGTGTTTGTGCAGGCCGGCCTTGGGAGAGGTCTGGGCCACGGGGAAATGGGGAGAAAGGTAAGGGAGAGGGGGAGGGGGGGAGTAAGGGTGGGCGGCTCCTGTAGATTGAGCATGGGTGATGGGGCGCCGAAGAAGGGAAGGGACGGAGAAGGAAGTAATGGGAAGAATGAAAGAGGAAATGGGAGGAGAAAAAATGTGTGAGCGGTAGGGCAAAACTCAAGGGAAAGTAAGGAAAGAAAAGAAAAGGGAAAAAATGAAGACAAGAGATGAGGAAGGAAGGAAATGGATGGTTTTGTATGGATAGGGAAAAACGAGGAGAAGAAAAGAAGTTCAACAGAAAGGAAGGAGTGGAAGGGAAAGAAAGGAAGGGACTCAAAAGGATAGGAAAGATTCGACGAAATAAGAAAAGGGAATGATGGGAAAAGGAAGGAAAAATAAAAGAAGAGTTGGAAGGATGAAAAACGAGACGAAGAAAAGAAGTGCAAAAGAACGGAAGGAGTGGAAGGGAAAGAAAGGAAAGGACTCAAAAGGATAGGAAAGATTCGACGAGATAAGAAAAGGGAATAATGGGAAAAGGAAAGTAAAATAAAAGAAGAGTTGGAAGGATGAAAAACGAGACGAAGAAAAGAAGTGCAAAAGAACGGAAGGAGTGGAAGGGAAAATAAGGAAAAGAATGGAATAGATAGAAAAGATACGGCTAAATAAGAAAAGGGAATGATAGGAAAAGGAAAGTAAAAAAAAAAAAGAAGAGTTGGAAGGATGAAAAAATGGAACAGAATTGAAAGGAACGGACGACATGACAAAAAAGGAAAAGGACGAGAAGGAAAGAAAGAAAAGAAAAGGAGAGGGGTGGAGCAGGGCGTGGCGTCCGTAAGGAAAAAAAAAAAGAAAAGGCGTGTGGGAAGAACTCGTTATTATTATCATTATTATCAGTCATTATTTTTTATTACGTATTTTCACATCTTTTTTTGTTTACATTGTTTTCTATTGGACTTTTGTTGCGTTGAATTTGATTATTGGTGATTATTTCGTCGTTTCTCATCGTTTCCCTTCCCCTCCCTTCCCTTACCTCATCTTTTCTCCTTCCAATTATTTCCTTGCTTTCCTTTTCCTTTCCTTTCTTTGCTCTCATCTTTTTTTCCTCCTTCCTCTCCCTTTCCTTTCCTTTCTTTCCTCTCATCTTCTCTTCTCCTTCCTTTCCATTTCCTTTCCTTTCTCTCCTTTTATCTTTTTTTTCCTCCCAATTCCCTTCCTTTCCCTTTCCTTTCCTTTCTTTCCTCTCATCTTCATTTTTCCTTCCTCTCCCTCTCCCTTCCTTTCCCTTGCTTTCCTTTTCCTTTCCTTTCTTTGCTCTCATCTTTTTTTCCTCCTTCCTCTCCCTTTCCTTTCCTTTATTTCCTCTCATCTTCTCTTCTCCTTCCTTTCCATTTCCTTTCCTTTCTTTCCTTTTATCTTTTTTTCCTCCCAATTCCCTTCCTTTCCCTTTCCTTTCCTTTCTTTCCTCTCATCTTTTCTCCTTCCTCTCCCATTCCCTTCCTTTCTTTCCTCTCATCTTTTCTCCTTACAATTCCCTTCCTTTCCCTTTCCTTTCCTTTCTTTCCTCTCATCTTCATTTTTCCTTCCTCTCCCTCTCCCTTCCTTTCCTTTCTCTCATCTTCTTTTCTCCTTACAATTCCCTTCCTTTCCCTTTCCTTTTCTTTCTGTTCCTTCTTTCCCTTGAGTTTTGATTTCAATGTTTATTTAGTGTATAAATGTATAAAGTTTAGTGGCCATTATTATTCTTGTTTTTTTACTTATTTATCGCTCCTCTCCTTTCTTTATCCCTTGATCTTGCGTCCTCGACCTCTTCCTTCTCCTCCTCCTCCTCCTGCTCCTTTTCCTCCTCCTCTTCGATATGAGCAGATAACCTTATTAAAAACTAACAAGGTTTTCTATAATATGCAACGCCCATCTGTTTTTCTTCCTCCTCCTCCTGCTCTTCCTTGTCTTATTTCCTTCCCTTCCTCCGCCTTCTCTTCCTCCTCCTCCTCCTTGATTTAAACAGATGACCTGATTAAAAAAGCTAAAAATGTTTACGATACTGTACTACGCCCATTTGTTTTGTGTTTTTTTTGTTCCTCCTCCTCCTCCTCCTCCTCTTCTTCTTTCTTTACTTCATGACCGCGCAAGAGAAACAAGATTACACTTAAGCAAGCGAGGGGAGATAAAATACTTACGAGAGAGAGAGAGAGAGAGAGAGAGAGAGAGAGAGAGAGAGAGAGAGAGAGAGAGAGAGAAATATACAATACTCTTAACTCTAAAGCCTATCACTCTTCCTCCCCTCCTCCTCCTCCTCCTCCTCCTCCTCCTCCTCCTCCTCTTCATCATCTCATCTTCATCATCGTTCGTTACTCTCTCAAGCGGAAGAAAAATACGCAAGATCAGCGGCGAGGCATGACGAAAAGTACGATAAATGTAGATATAGCGAAGTATGCGTGTGTGTGATAGATGGGGGAGGAGGGGAGGAGGGGGGGAGGGGGAGGGGCTAAGTGAAGCAAGTGGATTATGAGAATGTGTGTGCTCTTTTACTCTCTCTCTCTCTCTCTCTCTCTCTCTCTCTCTCTCTCTCTCTCCTAAGTATCTATCATTTTTCCATTCCCTATATCTGTCTATCTATCTATCTATATCTTTCTATCTATCTATCTATTTCCTCTACCATCATTTCACTAATCCTTGGAATGAGGGTCAGCAAGGGGGGGGGAGGGAGAGAGAGAGAGAGAGAGAGAGAGAGAGAGAGAGAGAGAGAGAGAGAGAGAGAGAGAGAGAGAGAGAGAGAGAGAGAGAGAGAGAGAGAGAGAGAGAGAGAGAGAGAAGGATTAGGTTAGAAGGAAGGTAAGGGAAGGGAAAGGCAAGGAGGGGCGGAGAAGGAAGGTAAGGTCCTGTTTTCATAGGACTCCAAAAACATCCCACATGTTCTCCCTTGCTCTCCTTTGGCAAGTAAACAGACGGTGGACATTGAGAGCACTGCTTAAGGACAGTAGGAAGTGGGAGGCTTTTTTGGAGCACCTGCCGCGGAAAAGAAAAAAAAAAGAGAAAGCTAATGCAAAAGTCAATATGGAAAAGATTCGTAAGTTTGAAAGTTTGTTAAATAATGAAAGTGAAATATACGGTAAAATTGTGTTAGTTTTTTTTATACATAGGGGCTGATTGGATGAGAGAGAGAGAGAGAGAGAGAGAGAGAGAGAGAGAGAGAGAGAGAGAGAGAGAGAGAGAGAGAGAGAGAGAGAAAAATTGAGGGCATAGGGGACAAGTTCAAAATATCATGCTGGACTTTCTCTTACTCTCCTTCATCTTTCTTCTTATACTTTCTTTCTTTCTCCTTTTTCTTTAATTTCTTCGTCCATTTTCTACTTCCCCTTTCCAGTCTCCCCTCCCTCTTTCACTTCGTCATGCTCTCTCTCTCCTTACAGTCTTTTCAGTTACTCTCTTTTCGTTCATTTCTTCGTCCTTCATCTCCTCCCTCTCCTTTACGTTCCTTTCCCTCTCCCTCATACATACTCTCCCATTCTTTCCCATACTCTCTCTTTCTCTCCACCCTCTCCTCTACCCCCCAACCTCCAATCTTGAACGTGGCCTTGAGAACCTGTTATTGTACTTTCCCGCCGACTTACATACCCTCCCATTCTTTCCCATACTCTCTTTTTCTCCTTTTCCCTCACTCTTTCTCTCCACCTCTCCTCTACCCCCCAACCTCCAATCTTGAACGTGGCCTTGAGAACCTGTTTTTGTACTTTCCCGCCGCTTCGTGTTGGGTATCGTCGACCTGGAGCACCACAAAAAGACGTAGAAATTAGAACCCACCTGTAATGACTCCTGGCTCGGGGGCTGACCACTCCTCGCCGCCCCACATACGTTCCTCTTATGTACGTTCATTTGACAGCCCTACCGGAAAGTCATTATGGAACACACACACACATTCACACTCACTCTCGTTCTTGTGGTCTGGTTTATATAGTATTGAAACGCCTATTATTTTCTTTTTTTCTCTCTCTCCTTCTGGCCCTTTTTCCACCCTCTCATTTTTTGTGGTAGTTAAAGATTGCGTGTTAGAGAGGAAAGGCGTGTGTGTGATGGGGTGATTTGGTTTCGGTTCTGTTGTTATTGTTTTTTGCGGATAAAATGCTTAGTAACTGGTTTGTAAAATGGATGTATAAAAAAATAAAGAAAAGTAGTAGTAGTGGTAGTAGTAGAAGTAGTAGTAGTAATAGTAGTAATAGTAGTAGTAGTAGTAGTAGTAGCAGTACCAGCAGTAACCCCAGTTCAAGAAATATAACCTCTACACACCCCAAAAAAACACCGTATTTTTGACATTCCAGTAACAAAAAACAGACACAAATAGATACTACAAGACCGTCATGCAGTAGAGGCGGTAGTAGGGGAAGCAGGGGAAGCAGGGTCAAGTGTAAGGGTGTAGGGGTGTATAGGGGCGGTGGGCAGGTGTAGGAGAAGCAGGGAAAGCAGAAGCGTGTGTAGGGACGGTGGGCAGGTGTAGGAGAAGGGATAGCAGAGGCGTGTGTAGGGGCGGTGGGCAGGTGTACGGGAAGCAGGGAAAGCAGAGGCGTGTGTAGGGACGGTGGGCAGGTGTAGGGGAAGCAGGGAAAGCAGAGGCGTGTGTAGGGGCGGTGGGCAGGTGTGCAGGCCGTTAAGTGGGCGGTGGAGTCATTTGGGGCCAAGGTCGCCTATATACCTACGGAGAGGGCAACCGGCGAAGGCGTGAGGAAGGGAGGGAGGGAATGAGGGAATGGCGTGTTTGTGGTGATGATTGGGGTGGCGGTGGTTGAGGGATGGTAGTAGTATTAGTAGTATTAGTAGTTGTTGTTGTTGTTGTTGTTGTTGTTGTTGTTGTTGTTGTTGTTGTTGTTGTGGTCGTCGATGGTCGCTGTAGTTTTAGGCTTGGGTGATTGAACTGTTATGAGAAAAAACTATCTTCACAACTCATTCCTATACGATTAAAAGTAGTAATAATAAAAGTAGTAGTAGTAGTAGTAGAAGTAGTAGTAGTAGTAGTAGTAGAAGTAGTAGTAGTAGTAGTAGTAGTAGTAGTAGTAGTAGTAGTTGTTGTTATTTTTGTACTTGATGGCCGCAGTTGTAGTAGGTTAGGTTGTGGCCAATGAACTGCTATAAGAAAGAACATCCCAACAAGTCAGCCCTTTACGATAAAAAAGTAGTAGTAGTAGTAGTAGTAACAGCAGTGGTAGTAGTAGTAGCAGCAGATGTGGAAGGCGAAGAAGCAGTAATAATAGTAATAACGTAAGAAGTAATGAGGGATTCTTCACTTTCACTTTTTTTTTTTCTTTCTTCTTTTCCACGCAGCCAAATTATCCGGAACAAAAAATACACACACACACACACACACACACACACACACACACACACACACACACACACACACACACACACTCTCTCTCTCTCTCTCTCTCTCTCTCTCTCTCTCTCTCTCATGAAAAAAGTGTAAAAATATAAATCAGACACTTCATTAAATCTACTTCACATGACACAATCTCTTTCAAGTTAATGATACAAAATTAAAAGGATGAATAAGAGGTGCGTAAATTAGTCAGTATAAAATTGCGGTCTTTAATTCTCTCTGCGTCTTTTTTTATTCTTCACCCAAAACGGAGCACGATGATGTAATGATGTAATTGTGAATGCGTGCTCAGGTTATCAAAGCACACACACACACACACACACACACACACACACACACACACACACACACCGCGAACTTAAGTCATAATTTCGTTTTGGCATTTAGTTTCATTTTTATAGACCCAGCAATTTGTAGTTTTTTTTCTGATTTTTCTAAGCCCTTGAAACACCTCCATATACCATAAACACACACACACACACACACACACACACACACACACACACACACACACACACACACACACACACACACACACACACACACACACACACACACACACACACACACACACACACACACACACACACACACACACACACACACACACACACACTTGTTACTCTCACTTTCCCTAATTAGCTTCATTACCTGCGTCCTTACTTATGTTCTTACCTGCCTCTTCACCTCAACCCGTGCTTTTGTTAGGCTTAATAACACGGAAATTAGAGCAGGGGAGATGGGTGTGTCTGAGAGAGAGAGAGAGAGAGAGAGAGAGAGGGGGGGGGGTCAACATATCCTCAGATCCCCCCCCACCCCTCTCTCTCTCTCTCTTCCTAGTATATTTATTCCTCAACCGGGACGGACCACTTGGCAATACAAAGAGAAAAACTGGTCTGTCGGGTCGCCGGTTGGCCTGGCATTATACGGTGGAAAAGAAGAAAAGAAAAAGGAAGAAAATAATAGGAAATAATTTAGATCACAGGTGCCCACACATTCCTTTCGCCCCTCGCCGTTTACCTTGTCTGGCAGGTGTAAGGGTTTGGCTCTCACTCTCACTCTCATTTTTTTCTTTCACTCTCATTTCTCTCTTGTTCTCATTCTCTCGTTCTTATTCTCTTTCATTCTCTCTTGTAATATAATTTTGTCTCTCTGTCCGTGTGTCTGTTTGTCTGTCTGTCTTTGTCTGTTTTTCTGTCTCATTCTCTCTGGCTCATTCTCTCTCTCTCTCTCTCTCTCTCTCTCTCTCTCTCTCTCTCTCTCTCTCTCTCTCTCTCTCTCTCTCTCTCTCTCTCTCCCCACCCCCCCGCCCCACCCCCTTCCCTCCACACTCCCTTTCTCGTACACACATTCAAGAATATCTCACACCATTTAGACATACTTTCCTTCTCCTCTCCTTTATTATTAAGCTCAATTCTGTGAGTTATCAAGTACACAAACCTGTATTGATCATCTCCCAATAACCACTGAGGCTGCTTGACCCAATAAAAGGTGTCAAACTACTTTCTGCAGGGGTTTCGCAGTTCCTTGCCCGCCTCTGTTGAATTATTTTTTTTTTTTATAAGCGAATATGGTTAGCAATCAACCCACACTCATATGCCTTAACGTTTATTGGCTTACACACGCTCACTGGATAAGGCTTTTGTAGAGGTTGTTGTGGGCATTTTTATGATAAATGAACTCGGACCGTCACTACTGACTTCTAACTCCTTCTAATGCTCTAACTAATACTGATACTGGTTCTTCAGTACTTAAATATGTCTTCTTTCCTTACTACTACTACTACTACTACTACTACTACTACTGCTACTGCTACTACTACTACTACTACTACTACTACTACTTTCGCTACTAACTCATCTTCCACCTCCATTCCTACCGTTATCATTATCAGTTAGAAAGGAAAACCGAGATAATTTGCACTCATGGGTTTTTAGGTAACAGTATTGTACGTCTCGAGCAGGTTAGTCGTAAAACTTCTAAGGAGAGACGGGCGGAGTGGAAAAATTTGGGCTGCTTCTCCGATACCCTACGCCCCTGTCCACCCAGCAGTGAATGGGTACCAGGTATTAATCGGGGGTTGTGTCCCGTCTCCTGGGATCTGTTCTCTTCTCCTATAATTCCTTCCCTCTCTCTCCGGCATATGACCACAGATGTTGCGCCGACTAAACGAAACTTTCCAACTTTTCTAAGGAGAGACGGGAAGTAACACGTGCTCTTTCGTTATGCTTTTGTTTTCGGTCGCATCCTGACTTGTTGCGTAAAAGTTTCGAGATGTAGTGGAAGTGTGTGTGAGTGTGTTTGTGGGTATGTCGGTGTTCTTTTGTTTTCTATATATATTTCAACTATTTTTTTTTTCTATTTATTAACTTTAGACTTCTTCCATTGAATGCTATGCGAATACAGGTTACAGTCTTCTTTCTCTTATCTTTTTCTGTGTGTTTATTTGTTTTGTGAATCTGAGGAAGAAAAATGTTTGGATTGTCTTCGCAACGGATTCCAAGTCTCTTATAAATACTCCTTTTTTTGTTGTTGTTCTTATTGTTACTATTTTCCTTTCCTAATTCCATAATAAGCTTTTTTTTTTGTCTCGTCGGCGTTGTAATTATTTCTCTCTTGATAGTCGTCGGTTTTCTCTTGTGCCGCTGTGGTTTGTTTTTTCTCCTCCCGAGTGACGAGTTTGAGCGGAGGTTGAGTGCTGATGCGGCAGTGCAGGAACCGCCGCTGGCCGCCTAGCATAACAGGCCGTGCGGTCAGGCAGAGGGAAACGTGATCACTCCCTTGGGCCGCTTCACGGGGATTGGTTGGTTACATTAGCTCAACGGGATCGCATGCAACGTTGACATGGAGATTTAAAAGAGTATATTAACAAGATTTGTTTCGGCGTTTCCATAAAGCCTAAATAAAGGAGTGTCGGTGATGCATTAGTAAATTTTAATTAAAGCCCTTGAAAAGACGTTAAGAACATTAGTTAAACTGTAAAAACGAGGAAGAGCAAATGGTTAGCTGATGGTTATCTTTATTGTTTGGAGTTACATTATTTTAACGAGTCACATTTAACGTTTTCAAAAATACATTAAAGAGAGTCTGATACATTCGTGGGACTGAAGACTATGCAAACAAAAAGTCGGGAAGAAAATAAACGAACAAGAAAAGACTTAATAATTGAAAGTATATTAGGAGCAGCGAGTAACGGGCTTTTTTTATTATTGTTTCCTATTTTTTGTGCCCTTCAGTTGTCTCCTTTGTTGTAAAAAAAAATATGATGAGATTAAATTCATCGTTCGCTTTTGTGGGATTGGTAACTCTTATGAAACGTAGAACATCAAGAACCAAACCAGAAATGCATAAAAAGATAGCACAGTGTGGCCGCGGAAAGAAAGTTTTGTAATTTGAGAAAAACAAGGAAAGAAGAGAGACTTGAAATGCACGGCAAGAAATTCAGCACTTCCGTCTATTTTTTTTCCTGCCCTCTCGTCGACACTTACTCGCATCAGAAAACCTACCCATTGGCCCTTTTTTCACCCTTTTCCACCCTATCGTCTTATCCTCCTTAGTCCTTTCATTACCCATCCTCCCATCCTTCGCAGCCCTTTCCCAGGCATCCCAAACACCTTCTTCATTCCTTGGACAACACGCGCCCTTCGTCCTTTACCCTCCTCTTTCCTTTCTGCCTTCTTTCTTCGTCTCTTTCCATCATCACTTTCCGTCTCACTGTCCCGGCAACACACAGAGCACCTCCTACAGCAGTCCCAGAGGCTCTTCATCTTCCGTGCCAGGTTCCTGCAGTCCCTCATATCGCGACGCAGCTTCCTCGCCCTCACTCTCACCCGCCTCCACCGCCTCTTGCCTCTGTTCTTCGCCGCGCGCCACCATCGCCGAGGTCCGCGTCTTGGCCTCGGTTCCTTGGCCATCCGCGGTGCCCTCAGGAATAGTGGAGGGATCGCGGTGCCCTGCATTGTCCCCTGTTTTCCTCTTTGTTTTCTTACTAGTACGGAAAATGTATTGGTTAGGTGGTACTCTGTGATGTATTTTGCCTTTTTTGTCTTTTTTTCCCATAAAGATCGGGAAGGTAATGATGGCTTAGTCGTCTGTAATATTTGGGTCATATTTTGCCTTTTCGTTTCCTTAATAGTAAGAGAGAGTATTTGTTATTGCTTTCTTTGGGGTAACTATGTGATGTATTTTGCCTTTTTTGCCTTTCTTTCCTTAATTAAAGAACGGGAAGGTAATGGTATATTGGTCTTCTGTAATATTTTGGCCCTATTTTGCCTTCTCGTTCCATATTTGTACTGGAAATGTATTGGTGATTGATTGATTGGTATTGGTATTGGTCCTCTGTGATGCCTTGGTCCCTTCTCGGCTGTTCATTACTTTCCTCAACGTTTCTTGATATGAATAAGTTTTTGGTGTCGGTTTGTGTCATCCTGGCCTCTTTGTTTGTTTTTTGTTTTTGTTTTTGTTTTTTTTACAACAAAGGAGAGCTCAAGGGCACACAAAAAAAGGAAACAATAATAAGAAAAGCCCGCTACTCTCTGCTCCTAAAAAGAATCCATTTCATTTTAGATTAGTAACGCTTTAAAACACATAAAGGTGTTGGAATATAATTAATACAAAAGGGAAATTATCAGGATCGAGGAAGGGAAAGAGTGAGAAGTAAAAGGTGCATATGTTGGTTAATTCCATACAATGTTAGTTAAATAGTTAATGCTGGTTAATGAAAATACAATACTAGTTAATTTGAAGGGCTGAACTCACGACAAGGGGCTAACTAAAAGCACATTCTCACGTTGACCTTCATCCCCAGGCTTTGAATCCACTCTCGAGTTTTCCAATGAATCTTCGTGGTCATTTTTTTCGTGTTTCTTCTTCATATTTTGCCTCGCCTTCCTTCTTCGCTTTCTTCGCCTCTCTGTGAAACCTCAACGCCAGGAAAGACGAGTCACCCTCACTTGTCAACTTTCCTGGTGTGTACGAAAGCCGCGAGAGAGTGAGAAGGACTTTAAGACTAACAAGTTTTTTCTTTTTATATTTCCCGCCTCATCTTGCCTCCCCCCTTTAACCTGTTTCGTCCGTCTATCAAGTGACTGAGTGGTTCCCTTCCTTTCCTTCCTTCCACCCTTTCCTCTTGTCTCATTCTAGCTTTTTTTCCAGTTTTCTTTCACTCACTTATTTTTTTTTCATTCGTGCTCCAGATTTTGTTTCTCCTACTCATGTCTGTTAGTTTTTCGAAGCAGGTTATGTTTTTCTTAATTTGGGAGGATGGGGTATTTGCTTCTTGTGTGTGTGTGTTGGGGGGGGGGAGGGAGGGGTATCTCGTTCTGTAGTTCCCATACCTTTCTCCTTTCTCCTCATTCAATTAAGACTCTCGGTAACTGAAACTGCACACCATCAACTCTTTTTTTTCGTCACTTTCCTTCCTTCACCTTCCTGTTTCCATCCCTCCTTTCCTTTCCCTTCTCTTTCTCTTCCCCCATCAAACAACGCACAAACTTAAACTGCCCTTCTCTTTCGCATCCCTTCTTTCCCTTCTCCATTTACCCCTTTTCTCTCCTTTCCCTTCTCTTTCTCTTCCCCCATAAGATAACGCACAAACTTAAATTGCCCTTCTCTTTCACATCCCTTCTTTCTCCTCTCCATCTACCCCTTTTCTTTCCATTATCCTCTATGTTATTCCGCCCTCACATTTTTTTCTTCGCAACGTATAATTAGAAAAGGACCAACTTCCGTCTTTTTTTTAATTTCTTCTTTCATATAGACCTACCAACTCCCCTTCATCTTTGTAACTTATTCCTCTCATTCTTGTTCTTCTTTTCAATATCTTCCTTTCTCTCTCTAAGAAAAAGAAAAACCAGCTTCAATTCCTTTACAGTCTCTTCTTTCCTCTCAAATAAATGTCGACTTTTCTTCGTCTTTATGATCTCTTAAACAATCTAAACAAAAAAATCCAAATCCTTACTATCTTCTTTTTTTATATAATCTTTCTTTTAAAAAATACCAAGATTCCTCCCTACGGTCTATTCTTCCTTATCAGATGAACATACACACTCATTTTCCTCTTTCTAATCTATTCAGTCTCAAAAAAGTAACTGCCAAATCTTTAAAATCTCCTCTCTTTTTATATTCTCATCCTTTTAAAATAATACCAACATTCATCTCTACACTCTCTTCTTCCTTCTCAAATAAGTAACTCTTCTTCCTTTTTCTAATCTATTCATCTCCAAAAAGCAACTTTCAAATCCTTACGATCTTTTCTTTCTCTTTATATTATCTTACTCTTAAAAATACCAACCATTTACCTCTACAATCTCTTCTTCTTTCTCAAACAAGTAGCTCTTCTTCCTCTTTATAATCTATTCAATCTCAAAAAAGAACCTACTTCCAAGTCTGCCCGTCCTCCTCCACAGCATCAGGCCATCAAGTTTTTTCTCGCATCAAGACATCGCAACCTCAGTCATCGCAATGTCCTCCTTTCTTCCTCAAATAATACCGGCACAGGTTAAGTGACTGTCTCCTTCCTTTCTCCTTCCTCAGCAGCCACGCCCGAGCCTTATTCCCTCACTCCCTCCTCCTCGTAGTGACCTGACCTGGCCTGACCCACCTGGACGTTCTCTCCCTCTCTCTCAAAAATATGGATCATGTCTCTCATTCGCTGGACGCTTCCTCTTTTTCTCTCTCTCTTTGGTATTTGGATCTTATTTCTCGTTTTCATCTCCGTCTTTTGACCTTTTGTTTTTGCTTTTTTTGTGTGTGTTTCATGGTGTTTATTTTTCCTTGTCGCATCTCTTCGTGTTACTTCCTCGTTTGCTTCTGTTTTACTTTTATCTCGTTTTATTTGTTGTATTCGTGTTGTTCCTTGTTTTGTTTTTCATTCACTTTTCTCTCTTCTCTTGTGCGTTTTTAATTTTGTTGCTGTTGTTTTTAGTAGATCGTAGAAGTAGATTTTGTTTGTATATGTTTGCTTATTTTGGTTGTCAGTTAGTTTGCATCATTTGTTATCATTCTTTGTGTTTTGTTTTTCTTTCACCTTTCTCTCATTCTCTTTTACGTTTATACATTCCTTGTTGTTTTTGGTGGGTCGTGGAAGTAGATCTTGTTTGTATATGTTTGCTTTCATTTGTTATTGCTCTTTGTGTTCTGTCTTTCTTTCACCTTTCTCAATTTCCTTTACGTTAATATCCTCCTTGTTGTTGTTTTTAGTAGGTCGTGGGAGTAGATTTTGTTTGTATAGGTTTGCATTTTTGGGGGGTAGCCAGTTGTTTGTGTGCATAAGTTTGTACGTGTTGGCGGCTGAGTCAATCTGTCTGTCTGTCTTCTTGTCTGTAAATGTCTGTGTCTCGCTGCTTGTATGTTCCTGTCTGTTATATTCTTGACTTTCTGTGCCTGGTTGACTCTCTGTCTGTCTGTCTGTATCTTAGTTGTCTTTTTTTCAGCAAAGGAAACAGCTCAAGGGCAAAAAAAAAAAAGGAAACAATAATGAAAAAAAGCCCAGTACCTCATCTGTTATTTTTGTATGCATTTATATCTACAATTTCTTTTTTTGTCTACGTCATGCTTTCTCTTCAAAACTGTCACTTACACATATGCTTTTTTTTATCCCAACCGATGTATTCATTCAAAATAGAAAAAGAAAAAAGAAAACTCGAGGAACCTCAAACCACGAAACCGTAATCGTATACTTCATCTTTATATTCGTTTTTTTTTTTCTTGTATTTATATTTTCATTACGAGTTTTAGCGCAGAGGAAGCAGGAACAAGACCAAGCAGACAGTTTTTTTGCTAGTATCTTCTTCTCGCCTCGGGTTCGTTTGCTCTTTTGTGTTGTTTATCCGAACACACACACACACACACACACACACACACACACACACACACACACACACAAACACTCACTTTTTTTTTCTCTCCACCTCTATCTATCTACCTACAAATTTATATATCTAACTATCTATCTATCTATCTATCTCTCTATTCATCAGTCCCTCGTCTGCACCGGCTCAGTGGGTGTTATCTGATCCTCGTAAGATATTAACCGGTCACTCAATACTGCAAGGGAAAGGATTAACAAAAAACGAAAAAGATGCATTGAAAGCGCTTTGGCCCGACCGTTCCCATGAAAAAGGAAAGCGAAGGAGAAAGTTGTGGTTAATGCTCGAGAGAGAGAGAGAGAGAGAGAGAGAGAGAGAGAGAGAGAGAGAGAGAGAGAGAGAGAGAGAGAGAAATGTTAAGGAGATACGCACAGAGTTTAGGGCAAAGTAACCCGGGCTCTGAAATCAAAAACATGACCTTCTCTCTCTCTCTCTCGCAGGTAAGTTACGTAAGAGAGATACAAGATAAAGATAAGGACCGCGATACAGTTTCGGAACGGCATAAATTTCCGTCGCAGGTCATGCAACGTAACGTGATAACCTCATGTAAAAACCCTGCGTGAGAGAGAGAGAGAGAGAGAGAGAGAGAGATTATATGAAGATGACGGAATGAGGTTGAAAAATATTAAAAGAAAGTTACTTAGAGAGACAGACAGGCAGACAGACACATTGGAAGAGACAGACAAGCTACAAACAAAAAATAGATAGATAGACAGATAGATAGATAGAGAGAGAGAGAGAGAGAGAGAGAGAGAGAGAGTGAGAAAAAAATGCCCTGACCGGTTGCATGCGGCTTAACATTCAACACTCCCTGACCGCCTTTTCTTGCTTCTGCTGCCCTGGAAACGATAAGCGCAAAAAACACGGGCCGGAATCCCTCTCAGCGCGCAAGCAAAACAACAAAAACGCATCGATGAATAAGCGCCAGAACCCGGAGTCAAGGAAACGAAGAGTCACATAGATAATCCGATCATCCTTATCTATCGTCATTTATTTTTATTTGTCGATATAACATTAGACAGTTTAAGAAGAAAGATCGAAAGAAAACAGAAACAGAAAAAGAGACACAGAGAGAGAGAGAGAGAGAGAGAGAGAATATAAAAGTGGAAAGAAATAAGAAAGGAAAGGATGAGAGAGGAAACCTAATGAATGAGTTATTTAAAAACGTGTAACAATCATAAAACCCTCATTTGCAAGGTCATAAATGATCGAAAAAAATAAGAGAAAAATGGAAACAGCGAGAGAAGAGTTTGAATCTATCGAATGAAAAGTATATAATAAAAAAGTGACCAGGATCAAACACTAGTACAGATCTTCAAGGCCTGAAAAAGAGAGGAAAAGCGATATTAATCAGGAACAGGACTCAATGAGGATCAAAAAATGGAGCAAAAACACTCTGTACCACCACGATCACAGGATTTTAATGCCTCGAATCCCGCAAGACAAAGAAAAAATGGATCAAAAAATTCTCTACCACCACGATCACAGGATTTTAATGCCTCGAATCCCGCAAGACAAATAAAAAATGGACCAAAAACTCTGTACCACCACGATCATTTAGGATTTTAATGCCTCGAATCCCGCAAGACAAATAAAAAATGGACCAAAAACTCTGTACCACCACGATCATTTAGGATTTTAATGCCTCGAATCCCGCAAGACAAATAAAAAATGGACCAAAAACTCGTTACCACCACGATCATTTGGGATTAATGCCTCGAATCCCGCAAGACAAAGAAGGAAGAAATATCAAAAGACAGAGAGAAGAAAAAAAGGGCGATGATTCACTGGGTTTGCTTGCTCATCGTGAAATCAAGGCGTGACGATTTTATGGACGAAGAGAGACGAAGAAAAAATGGAGAAATCAATGCAATCAGGATACGGAGAGAGAAAAAAAAACGTTATCGTGTCCCAAAGCCACTAAAACCTTCCATAAATTACCGTACATTGGCATTTTCCTTAAAGATAGTAAAAGAGTAGAAAAAAAGCTGAAGAACCCATATGAATTGATCGAATTTTTCCTTCTTTCCTTTGTTCTTTTTTATTCCTTTTTGGCATCTACTTCCTTCCTTTCTTCTCTCGTTCCTTCCTTCCACCCTTTCATGCATCTTTCCTTCCGTCCTTCCTTCCTTCCTTCCTTCTTAATTTGTGAGGCGGAAGAATTGGCAAGTCGCGGGAAAAAGATAAAAAATTGAGTTGTATGTGTTAGTGGTTATTCGCAGCCTCTTCCTTCCATCCTTCCTTCCTTTGGTTCTTCTTCCTTTTCTTATTTCTGTGGCTTATTTTATTAATCTCTTTCTCTCTTACTTCCTCCGTCGCTGCCTTCTTTCCTATCTTCATTTCCTCCTCCCTTCTTTCTTCCTCCCCTCCTTTCTACCTTCCATCCTTCCTTCATGATTTTAGTTCCTTCTGTTCCATTTCCTTTCCTTCCTTCTTTCCTCCGTTCAGTCGTTCGTACCTTTCTTTCGTCCTCCCTTCTTTATTTCTTGCAATTATCTCCTTAATTCATTCACTTATTCTTTTTTCCATCTCCCTTCCATCTTTCTTCTTCCTTTTTTCTCTCCCTTCCTATCTACGTTCCTTTTTTTCTTCTTTTATTCTTTCTTTTTTATTCTTTCCATATTTCTTCCTTTTTTGGCATCTACTTCCTTACTTTCTTCCCTCGTTCCTTCCTTCCACCCTTTCATGTATCTTTCCTTTCATCCTTCCCTCCTTTCCTTCCTTCCTTCCTTCCTTCCCTTTCCTTTCCTTTCCTTTCCAATCCTTCCTTCCTTCCCTCCTTCCATCCTTCCTTCCTTCCTTCCGCCCGTGCTCAGTATCCACAAAGTCATAGCGTGGCGAAGACGTGTGTTTGGATGTGTGTGTTTGCCTTGTTTTCTTGGCTTCACTTGTTTTCTTTTTGCTTTTTTTTCCCCTTTCCGCCGCGCAGTGGAGTGTGGCTGAAGAGTTTGCGCGCGTGGCCATGTGTGTGTGTGTGTGTGTGTGTGTGTGTGTGTGTGTGTGTGTGTGTGTGTGTGTGTGTGTGTGTGTCTATTTCCTGTGTGTAGTGTTTCTGTGTTTGGATTAATTTCTTCCCTTTTGGGGGTTAAATTTATACGTATTAAAATCTTCAATATGTTTTTTTTTCATCCATTCTATTTTAAACATCCTTATTTTTTCATCCCTTCTTTCTTCTTTTCGTTCCTTTTTTTTCTTTTCAATATTCATTCTATTTTGAGTTTCCTTATTTGATTATTTCCTTTTTTCCCCTCTTTGTCATTTTCTTACTTCTTTCTTTCTATTTTTTTCATGTTCAGTCAGTTGATGTTTTTTTCTTGTTTTTGAATGTGATAATTTTTTTTTCTTTCTTATTTCAACACTGACTTACCTTATACACTCTTCTGCTGTTCCTTTATTAGTTTGATCATTTATTTTTTATTTAGTCAATCACTGGTTTTCCCTCTCTCTTCCCCATTGAAATATGTAATTGGTTTTATATTTCCTGATTAATTTTCCTTCTTTACTCATTATTTCACTATTGTTTGCTCATTACTCACCTTTACTTTTTTTGTGTTGCATTGTTCTCTAATCGTGCAATGTATTTTTTCTGCCTGCCTGAATTTTCCTCCTCTGCTCGGCATTTGTCATTCCCTTGGTCACTGTTCTCACCCTCTGCTTCCTTGTTTAGGTAGTTGACTTGATCAATTTTTTTTTTCCGTATCGAATTCATTAATGTTTCTTTTTATCGTCCCGCTTTGATTAACCTTGTTTCTTCTTTTTTTTTTCTTTTTTTTGTAATTGCCTTCTGTCCTTGTTTTTAAATCGGTCATATTATTTATTTTCTTCCGCATCGAAATCTTTAATAAATAAGAAAAAAGCTTAACAGTGCAGACACCATCTAACCTCCCTTACAAAATATTAAAACGGCTCTTTCAAAGGTTTCAAATGTTAATTAATTTCAACACTCTTCTCCTTGCAGGTTTCCTCGGACATGGCGAAGAGTGAGTACAACTTTTATCTCTTTCGTTGTCATCAGTGTAGTTATGTAAAGCACTGGTAGTAGCGTGTGCATGGGATGTAGTGTTGCGATGAAGTTGCTCAGTATCACAAACCGTGGCTGTGTACGGACTGGACGACAGAAGGCTGATTTGGTTGCTTGAGAGTCACCGCTGACCCTCCACCTCACCGCCGGTAATAAGAGACAGTTTTGCGTGTCGATGGCTGTAAGACTGTATAGAAAGTGTAATTATTGTGTAAATACAACACAGAACTACGCCTCCGTTAGATTCCCCGGCCCGGGCAGTCGGCGCACACCTCACTGAGCTGTTCATCCTCCATTTCGGGCTGATCGATAAATGGGTGCCTGGGGAAACCTGGGGAAGGTAAACTGTGGCAATCGCGGACTTCACATGGCTATTTCGACGGAGATGAGCACCGAGGCCACGCGCAGCTAAATCCCACGCACTTAACTCTGCCTTTACCTTCGAGAAAGAGATATTTCCCATAACGCCGCTCGGCCACGCAGCATATTTTCAAGGACTCAGACTCACGGTAAGGCTTGAAATAATTAACTCACGTCTACTAAATTTGCTATCAATATTTCATCCACAACTCTTCCATGAAACCCAAATTTTCCTCTGAACATAGTAGTTAAATTGACTCTAAAATATATTTCGTCTTGTCTTCATGTATTTTCTTTTTTCCAGGTTTTAAAAAATATGTTTCGTCTTGTTTTCATGCATTTTCTTTTTTTTCCAGGTTTTAAGGATAAACAAACAAGCAAAATAATCTACATGTAAACCACTCCAGTATAAAAAACGGTATAAGAAACGGACTATACCAAATATGAAATAAAATGCTCAAATAATTTAATCGTGTAATCGTATCGCGGTGAACGTCATGTCTCCTTGAAGTGAATGAATTATGTGGGACGATTTCTGTGTTTTCTTCTTTTTCTTCTTTTTCACACCCACAGAACATGACTGACTTCTTCCACGGACTCTTAATATTCTTGTTATCCCCTCATGTTCTTGTGTGACAGATTGTTTTACCTTTTTTTTCTATTTTTAAGCCAGATGACACACACGAAGAATGATATGGTTACAGAATGGCGCGGTTACTGGCCTTCAACTTACGCCAAAAAAAAAGTTAGGTCATGACTACTTGACTAACACTCCGAAAAGAAGCCATTGCCCGGGAATCGAACGTGGGATCTTTAGGTTGTGAGCGAAGAGAGCTAGCCGCTGTACCATGAGAGAGAGAGAGAGAGAGAGAGAGAGAGAGAGAATCATATTATTCAAATCCGGAAATGCCTTTGGAAAAAAAAAACGAAAATAAAAACACAAGATAAAAAAAAAGCAAAAATAAGAAGATGGAAATGAAGAAGATAAAACATAAAACGTATGAAGAGATAGCTAGATAGAGAGATAGAGAGAGAGAGAGAGAGAGAGAGAGAGAGAGAATGGTGGTGCGGGGGGGCGTTTCGTCATATAAGCGACCGGCGGCGGTGCTTGTGACCTCACCTCGTTGCATATGTCAGGTCAAGCGGTCGCCGACGTGTGTGTGTCTTGCAGTAAAAGTATCTAATTGTATTTTTTTCCCTCGCGAAGCCATTCACTTTATTTCCCTTGATCGTTTTTCCTCTCGTCGTTACTGCTAGGGGTGTGGGAGTGTGGAGGAGGAGGAAGAAGAGGAGGAGGAGAACCAGGAAGAATAAGAGAGAGGATGACGCGGATGTGGATTTTGTTGAGATTTTCAGACCGCATAATTTTAGTCTAGTTTTTTTTTCTTCGTTTTCTTCTTCTTGTTTGCTAATAGGGGCGAAAGGTTATTAGATCAGGATTAGGAGGAGGAAGAGAATAAGGAAGAAAATAATTGAGTAGGAGGTGAAATTGAGGTGATGAACATGAATATTAGTGAAAGGAAAGTTGGAAGGAAGGAAAGAAGGCCGTAGGATAGGATTAGGATAAGGAAGAAAATAATTGAGTAGGTGAAATAGAGGTGGAGATGAACAAGGATAATAGTGAAAGGAAAGAAGGATGGAAGGAAAGAAGGCCGTAGGATAGGATTAGGAGGAGGAAGAGGATAAGGAAGAAGAAAATGAGTGGGAGGTGAGAAAAGAAAGGAAAACAAAAGAAAAGAAGAGAAGAAAAGAGAAGAGGAGAGGAGAATAAAAAAAGAGAAACGAAAAGAAAAGAAAATATATTGATAAGTACAAGAATAACAACAAGAAAGAAAAAAAGAGACAGAGAGAGAAAGAAAGAAAGAAAGAAAGGAAGAAAGAAAGAGACCGAGAAAGAAAGAAAGAAAGAAAGAAAGAAAGAAAGAGACCGAAAAAGAAAGAAAAAAAGAAAGGAGGAAAAAGAAAAAGAAGGAAAGAAAGAAAGGAAGAAAGAAAAAAATAGAAATAAGAATAATAAGAGGAAAATAAGATGAGGAAGGGAGAGAAGGGGGAAGAGTCATAGAGACATACACATAATTACGAAAAAAGAATAAAAAGAAATGTCTCCGAATGAAAGACAAGGAATCGGGTATCGTATTGTGGGGAGTAGAAGAGAAGGGAAGAGAAGGGGAGCAGATACGTTACCCGAGGTGTCCTAGATATTAATGAAGACCCTCTCCTAACTTCCCTCCTCCTCCTCCTCCTCCTCCCTCTTACCCATCTCTCTTCCCTTCCCTCTCCTCCCTCTTCCCCTTCTCCTCTCCTCCCCTTCCTCTCTCCTCCTCCTCCTCTCCTTCCCTTCCCTTTAGTCTCCCTTCCCCTTCTCTTTCCTCTTCCATTTCCTTCCTCTTTCCCTTCTTCCTTCACCTTCCTCCCCTTCCTCCTTCACCCCTGTTCCCCCTCTCCCTCCCCTTCTCTCTCCTTCCTCTTTCCTCTCTCCTTCTACTTCCCCTTTTCCTCCCCTTCTCTTTCCTTCTTTCCCTTCCCTTTCCTTCTTTCCCTTCCCTTTCCTCCTCCTCCCCCTCTCACTCCTCTTATATCTCCCTCCTCTTTTCCTTCTTCCTTCTCTTCCCTCTTCCTCTCCTCCGCTTCTCCCTCCTATTCCCTTGCCCCCCTTCTCCTTCTCTCGCCTTCCCCCCCTCCTCCCCTCCCCCCCTTTCTCAGGTATCCGGTAACCCTCTTCTCAGGTGTTCCCGCACGTAATCCACCTCATTTACCTGTTCGGTTCACGTATGTACCTGGCGGTCAAGATAATGTTGTGATCATGAATTTGGAAAGGTCATGTTTTGGGTCAAGTTTATTTTCCATCACTTTCCTTTTTTCTTTTTTTCTTTTGCCTCCTCTTTCCTTTTTTTCCTCTTTCCTTCTCTTTCCTCTTTTTTTTACCTCTCGTTTATTATTTTTTTTGGTTAACTTTATATTTTGTTTTCTTTTCTTCCGCTCTTTTTCTTAATTTTCCTCGTTTTTTTTTTTTTTTTTGCTTTTTGTTTACTGAGAGTCACGACCTTGTTCGTTCATTCATTGTGGTTATTTCACTGCATTCTTAACCTTCCCTTCCCTTCCATCCCCTTCCCTTCCCTTCCATCCTCTTCCCTTCCCTTCCTGTTTTCATTCCTTCCTTTCCCTCCCCTTCCCTTCCTTTCCCTTCCCTTCCCTTCCCTTCCCGTCCTGTTTTCATTCCTTCCTTTCCCTCCCCTTCCCTTCCCTTCCCTTCCCTTCCCTTCCCTTCCCTTCCCTTCCCTTCTCTTCTCTTCCCTTCCTTTCCTGTCCCTTCCCCTCCCTTCCCTTCCCTTCCCTTTCCTTGCCTCCACATCGTTTCCCATCCCTTCCAGTATATCTCGTTCCCTTCTCCTCACTTCCCTTACTTTCCATTTCTTCCTTTCCCTTCCCTTCTCTTCCCTTCCCTTTCATTCCTTTCCCTTTCCTTAGCTTCCTTTTTCCTCCTATCCTTCCCTTTCCTTTCCTTCACTACCCTTCTACATTTCTTTATTTCACTTTTTATTTTATCTTTTCTCCATTTTCTTCTTATTTTGTAGCTCATCTTATTTTTTTATCATTTTCATCATTATTTCATCTCCAATCCTTCCTCTCTTCCGTCACATTCAACTCTTTCATTTTTCTTCCTCCTCCTCCTCTTCCTCCTCCTCCTCCTCCTCCTCCTCCTCCGAGGAGGAACGAGGAAGTTTCGTTCGCAAGTCAGTGGGATCATTTCTATGATATCCCCGACCTTTTCCGTCCTGACGGTCTTCACCTCAATGCGATTGGCTCAGCACGGCTTGGTAGGTTGCTGAACGAGGAGGTACTTTTGTACTCAAAAAACTCCGAGCGCGGGAGGGGCACCAAAGTATCGTAAACAACCAACCAGTAGGGACCGCTCATTACACACCAAGGCCCCCAACAGTGAACACAAGCAGACACCAGACTACTGTGCCGCGAAGCGTTGAAGTCAAGAAGGACATTTCTGTCCTATACACCAACGCGCGGAGCTTAATACCCAAACGGGATGAGTTACTTGCCTATGTTGACGTAGAAAGTCCGGACGTGATTGCCATCACCGAAACGTGGGCCACCTCTGACCACCTAATGACCGAATTCTCAATTCCGGGATACGAGAGCTTCTACAAAAACAGACTTCACAAGAAAGGAGGAGGTGTCATCTGTTACGTCAAGAACAAATACCCTGCCGTGGAAATAACCAAAGAAGACTCAGAGAAATATGACACTGTATATGTTGAACTGGAGACTAGCAAGTACAACAAAATAACGATTGGAACCGTTTACAGACCTCCAAAGCAACAAGCAGCGGACGACGAAGCGCTGTACGAGGAAATTCACACCATAACACAAAACAAACAGTCAGTCATTATCGGGGACTTTAACTGTTCCAACATTGACTGGACCACGATGATTGGAGATCAGGAGGGTAACAGATTGCTCGAAATGTTAGAGGACAATTTTCTTACTCAGATTGTTACCCAACCGACGAGGGAAAATAACTTATTAGACCTAGTACTCGTGAGTGATTCAGATCTCACACGTGAATGTCAAGTCGGCGAAAACTGGATGGTTGCGACCATCACCTAATTCGCCTAAAATCAGAACAGACCATGAACTCACCGAAAACATGTCCAAGATTCCAGACTACAAAAAAGCCAATTTTAACTTCGCTCGTGAGCTGCTAACCCAGACAACTTGGGAACCCATGAACCTCACTCCGGTGGACGGCGCGTGGAACGGCTTTAAGAACAAACTCCTGGAGGTAGAGAACGACTGTTCCCATGAAGACAAGGAGAACAAATAATGCCACAAGCACACCGTGGATGACTACCCAAGTTCGACGGGCGATTAATTTGAAGAAGAGAAAATACAACTTGCTAAAGGAAAACAGCACTGACGAGGCACGCGAACAGTACCATCAAAGCCTCAGAGCTTGCAGAACACTCATTCGCCAGAGTAAACGTGACTATGAAAAGCAAATTGCACGCGAAGCCAAGTCCAACCCGAAAAAGTTCTTCACGTATATAAGAACCAAAAAGAAGACAAAAAGCAATATCGGTCCCCTAAAAGATGAAAGTGACGTACTAACACAGGACAGTAGACAAATGGTCGAAATCCTAAACAGGAACTTCGCGTCTGTGTTCACGGTCGAGAATACCCAGTCCGTACCCGAGAGCCCTTCCCCACCGATGGGAATCACTCCCTAGAAATTGGTACAATCGACGAACGGGATGTGAAAAGTACCTAGACAAACTCGAGACAAACAAGTCTACCGGACCCGACGACTTGTCACCCAGGCTGCTCAAGGAACTCAAGCAGCAAATCCTCAAACCACTCACCGCCATCTACAATCTGTCACTACAACAAAACAAAGTCCCGAAAGACTGGAAACAAGCGAACGTAACACCGATCTACAAAAAGGGAGACAAAAGTGTGGCCCTAAACTACAGACCAATCAGCTTGACCTCAGTGGCCGGAAAAATCCTCGAGAAGATCATCAGAGACAAACTCGTTAGGTTCCTTGAAGACAACAACATCATTTCCGATGCTCAGCACGGTTTCAGGAACAAGCGCTCATGCTTAACCAATTTATTGGACTTCTTCCAAGGTATCTATGAAAACTGGGATAATCATATCCCCAGTGATGTTATATATCTAGACTTTCAGAAAGCCTTTGACAAAGTGCCACATGAAAGACTCCTCAAGAAACTTAAGTCGGCGGGATTAGGCGACGATCTGACATCGTGGATCATAGACTTGCTCACTTAAAGAAAAAAACGAGTTTTACTCAACGGACAGGCCTCCGAGTGGCTCCAGGTCACAAGTGGAGTGCCACAGGGTTCAGTGCTGGGACCCATACTTTTCATAATATATATCAACGACCTAGAACTAGGATTAAAATCCAATCTTTCGAAATTTGCCGACGACACAAAGGTGGGTGGGAAGGCCCTCACGACAGCAGACTGCGAAATTATCCAGAGAGACCTGGACCAGATCACTCGGTGGTCAGAAAAATGGCAGATGTCCTTCAACACTACCAAATGTAAAGTAATGCATATCGGATCCAGAAACAGCAACCACATATACCACATGGGTGGCGAACCACTACATGTTGTGCAAGAGGAAAGAGACCTCGGGGTCACCATCAGCAGTGACTTGAAACAAACAAAACACTGCAAGTCCGCCTGTAAGAAAGCCAATACAATGCTTGGGTTCATATCGAGGAACTTCGAATACAAGACGCCGGGAGTTATGTTATCCTTGTATAATTCGCTGGTAAGGCCCCACCTGGAATACGCCGCAATTCTGGTCTCCTAATTACAGGAAAGACATTGAATTACTTGAGAGAGTACAGCGCCGCGCCACGAAGATGATACCATCACTGAGGACGAAACCCTATGAAGAACGACTCGAGCGACTCAACCTCTTCACGTTGGAAAAGAGACGACTGCGGGGAGACATGATGCAAGTCTTTAAGTACCTGAACAAGCTCAGCAACGTTGATCACTCCAAACTCTTCACGCTACAAACTAACCTGAGAACAAGAAACAACGGAAAAACAATTCAAGCAAAGCGATGCAATACCGACATCGGCAGGAGTTACTTCTCGAATAGAGTTGTTCGCCACTGGAACAGCCTTCCTGCAGAAGTGGTTAGCGCAGAGACCATCAACTCCTTCAAGAAACGCATTGATCGCCACTTTGCTGCAACAGGAGTGAACTGAACGTTCCCAAGAGTAGGTACACAAGTGCTTTAATCCTTCCCTGCAAGCCACTTCTGTGGCAAACGGATTGATTAAATCACTGAACGCAGGCAGCCTAGTAATGAGCCAACAGGCTTTCTGCTGCCTGCTAGTCCATGTTTCCATGTTTCTTCCTCCTCCTCCTCCTAACCGGTTCGGCGCCTCCTTCATCCCGGTCACGTTGAGAAATCATCCTCTTGGCAATAATTCGGTAAAAAAATAACCTAAATATTAAAGACTGTGTGAATATTGCGGAAGTACATATTACAAGTTCATCCGATCGGCAACACCACCACCACCAACAACAACAACAACATTAAATTCGTCTTCACTGTATGTTTCCAGTATTTTTTATTACGTGTTTATATAAAAATTAACATCAACATATCCGTGTTATATACTAATTAGATTCCCTTCCTTTCTCTTTTCTTCCCTTCCCTTCCCTTCCCTTCCCTTCCCTTCCCTTCCCTTCCCTTCCCTTCCCTTCCCTTCCTTCCCCTTCCCTCCCCTGACCTTCCTTCCCCTTCCTTTCCCTTCCCTTCCCTTCTTTAGCTTCCTTAAGTGTGTTTAAAGGGGGAGGAGGGAAAGGTTGGTCTGTCTGTCTGTCTGTCTGTCCTTTTATCTGTCCTTCGTTTTGTTTGTGTGTCTGTATATTTGTGTGTATTCATATTTATATAAAACAACGACAGTGGAGGAGGCCAAATGGACGCCCACGTAAATCATGTCTGGGGCAAGTCGATCGAGCCTGCCGGGAAGGACCTGGGATGGAGAGGGCGACTGTGTGGGAGCTGGCTTGGTGGTATTGGCGGCGAGTGAGTGAAGCGACGCGTGCCAGGGTGTATGCTCCCCATTGATTAGTTAGTTACAATAGTCTTACCTGTGATGAAACTAGCGGACTAACGGAGAAGAGAGAAGAGAAGAGAAGAGAAGAGAAGAGAAGAGAGGAGAGGAGAGGAGAGGAGAGGAGAGGAGAGAAGAGAAGAGAAGAGAAGAGAAGAAGAAGGAAGGGAGGGAGGGAGGAAGAGAAGAGACGAGAAGAGAAGAGAAGAGAAGAGAAGAGTCAGGAGGTCAGTGACATTTGACCTTTTAACCCCGTCTTCCCGCCCTTCGCCTTTGACCATTTGTGTACCTGGCCAATCAATCGTCACACCTGTCATCCGCACCTGTTGTAAAGGGCTGATTGGGCCACTAATACCTGTCGTTACTAGAGTTTTGTGTTTGTTTGTTTGTTTTATTTTGTGTCCTTATCACCTGGGATCCTTGGAGACACCTGTTGATTATTGTACGTGTTTGTTTGCTTGTTTGTTTGTTTAGGTTTGTTTCTCTTTGTATGTTTGTCAGTTTGTATGTTTGTTTGTCTCGTGTCCGTCTGTTCGTCTGTCTTTCTGCATGTCTGTGTCTGGCTGTTGATGTCTGTGTCTGTCTGTTAGTCTGCTCTCTCTCTCTCTCTCTCTCTCTCTCTCTCTCTCTCTCTCTCTCTCTCTCTCTCTCTCTCTCTCTCTCTCTCTCTCTCTCTCTCTCTCTCTCTCTCTCTCTCTCTCTCTCTCTCTCTCTCTCTCTCTCTCTCTCTCTCACACACACACACACACACATACACACGCACCTGCAATCCTTACAAAACCTGCTGACCTAGCGAACCAGTTGCCCTCAATAAGTAGGCATAACTTATAGGGCCGCTTCTTAAGAATCTAAAATGTTCTCTAGCAAAAATATATAGTGAGGCCGGCGCGGGTGGAGACGGGGAATTGTAGATAAGAAGGAGATGGTTACTAGGTCGAGTTGGGGGTGGGAGAGGAGGCTGAGGTATGACAAAAGTGTAACCATACTCTTTAACGTTTCTTCGCTTACACACACACACACACACACACACACACACACACACACACACACACACACACACACACACACACACACATCTGGCAGGGTTTTTGTAGGAGTTGTGGTTATTTCCAGGTGTAGTTCACGACCCTGGTGGTAGTTTAGTCACTCCTCTGTACCGTGAACGTCAAAAAACACTCATGAAAACCCAATTAATCTCTTCTGGCCTTGGGAAAGAGTTGACGTGAGAGGTGGAAGAGTCTGAGGATACTGACCCTGGGAATAGGCAGTTCGTAGCAAGAGAGGGACAGGAGAAACAGAGGATAGAAAGGTTACATAGGTTAGGGTGATAGGTTACTTTGGCGGTAAAATAAGAATGGTTTAGATAGTTATTTAGAAGAGGTTAGATGTTAAGTATTAGGCAGAGGTTCGTAGCTTGAGAAACGAGGCAAGAGAGGTTATGCAGGTTAAGTTGAGAGTGTCACTTTGGGCTAAATGAGAAAGGGTTGTGGAGGTTAGATTAGTTAGGTAAGGTTAGATTAGTATTAGGAGTTAGATTCGGTATGACATTGCCGGGATTAAGAAGGCAGATTCGTAGCTAGAGATTGGTATAAGAGAGATTATGTAGATTAAATGGGAGGGTCATTTTAAGGTTAAATGTGAAAGGGTGATGTTAGGATAATGTAGAAGAGGTTAGATTAGTATTAGGTGGGGCTAGAATCGGTATAACAATGCTGGGGTTAGGAAGTGAGCCTCGTAAATAGAGATTGGAACAGGAGAGGCTATGTAAGTTAAGTTGAGAGGATTAGTTTGGGGTTAAATGGGAAAGGGTAATGGTAGGATAATGTAGATGAGGTTAGAATAGTATTAGGTGGGGCTAGAATCGGTATAACAATGCGGGGGTTAGGAAGGGAGTCTCGTAAATAGAGATTGGAACAGGAGAGGTTATGTAAGTTAGGTTGAGAGGATTAGTTTGGGGTTAAATAAGAAAGGGTTATGTTAGGGTAATGTGGAAGGGATTAGAGTAGTATTAGGTGGAGTTTCTGGGATTAGGAAGACAGAAAGGATTATTTGGGAGAAAGAGGAAAGGACGGAGAATTAGAAAGGAAGGAAGCTAGAGATTAAGACAGGAGAGGAGAGGTTACATAGGTTAGCGTTGTCATTGTGGTATTGGAGTGAAGTAAGATGAGGGTGGATTGGGTTGCCTTTTAGAAGAGATTAGATGACTGGGCAGGTTAGTGGGCTTCTTTGTTACGAGCCGGATTTTTTGTTGCTGTTTATGTTTATTATCCCTGAGCTCCCTCCTTTGATGTATAAAAAGAATCGAAGGTAGAGAAGGAGAGTGATGAGGAGAGATGAGTGGGGTTATGGGGTAATGGGGTGAGAAGGGATCTGTTGTGGGGTTAGGAGGTTAAAGATTATGACGGCTTGATGACGGGGGAGTGAAATATAAGAGTGTGTGTGGTTGGGAGAATGGTTTTTACTGCCTTTCATTTTTTTTTCTTTTTAGGTTAAGATGTATGAGTAACGGAGAGAGATTAATAGATAGATGATTTTTTTACGGCAGAGGAGACAGTGCAAGGGCGTAAAGAAAAAGAAAACAATACTGAAAAAAAAACTCTGCTTACTGCTCCTTATTAGATAGATAGATAGATAGATATTAGAGAGAGAGAGAGAGAGAGAGAGAGAGAGAGAGAATTTATGTTCCGTTAGAGAAGGTGGTGGTGGTGGTAGTGGTTATGGTGGTGGTGATGTTGGTGGTGGTGACTTCACAATATGACTGAAACGTTACACCACCACCACCACCACCACCACCACCACCTTACCCCCCCCCCCCCTCACCCATCACACACAGACACAAACATTTTACTTCAGTTAAGAAAAACGAAGAATGAAAGTAATACCAAAAAAGGAAATAAATAAATTCACTAGAAAGAAAAATAAAAGGACCTACATTTCCCTTCTATACCTCGAACCCACTTTTACCTTCACCAGTAAGAAAAGCACCAGGTAACATCAGGTAGGCTTTCCACGTAGTAATTAAGATGCGCACGGAATAATTCATACCTGATCACACCGACACCCCTTTCAATTGCATACCTGTAGACCTGTACCGCCCTCCATCGGCAGGTATTTGCATTACTTAGACTTCTACCGTTACTTACCTCTGCTTACCTTTCCCTGCCCGTGCCGCTGACCGCTGACGTTATCTACTGCACCTGACATTAATTGATACCTGGGCGCGGGGTGGCGAAAGATAGCGGGTCACCATGGCCAGGTAGCACACAGGTGAGGGGGAGCATTGATGAAGTTACCTGGGTTTATGCATCACCCCTCTTTTGGCTACTCTACTTTTTTTTTTTATATATAGGAGCGGCGAGTAGCGGGCTTTTTTTTCTTTTACTCTTTTTGTTGCCCTTGAGCCGTGTCCTCTGATGTAAAAAAAAAAATTGTACGCACCTTTCTAAACAGTACTCATCATAAAGAAAATCCCCAAACAACTGAGCTAAATAATGTGATAAAATGGTATGATAATCAGTGTTTTTTTTTTTTTTTTTATTCCTCATCTCATTTTGCCGATAGTACTCACGTCATGAAAAAGTGCTGAAAAAGTTTAATAGTATGAGTTGAATAATATGAAGAAAAAAAACTATTATTGGAATCTAATATGACAGTCAGTATGCTTTTATTTATTTTATTACTAAGCTCAATTCCCTGATATGCGTACTAATGGGCAAGATACGTACAAACTAGCGAACGAACATACCTGACCTGAGGTAACGTAATGACTGGCCTTGACCGACTCTCATTAAGATTCTTGACTTGTGTTCGGCCCCAGAATTCAGTGCGTCGTTTCATATGCCAAAACGAAGTGAGAATACAAGCGAATATTATGTTACCTGAGTTAATATGTAGGGAATAATAGCACTTTTAGCCCCATAATGTAATGAATAAGCCCAGAAGCAGGTAACAGGTGAGAATACGAGCGAAGATTATGTTACCTGAGTTTATATGTAGCGAATCGTAGCGAGAATCCTTGTGCTCACCTCCTAAGTATATTCTTGACACACTTTTAGCCCCAGAATGTAATGTATAGGCCCAGAGGCAGGTAAAAAGTGACCATACGAGTGAAGGTTATGTTACCTGAGTTTATATGTAGCCAATCGTAGCGAGAGACCTTGTATTCACCGCTACTAAGATTTGTGGCACATATCTATCCCCAGAATGTTATGTATAGACCCAGATGCAGGTAAGAGGAGGAAATACAAGCAAAGATTATATTACCTGAGTTCATATGTAGCAAAAGGTAGCGAAAATCCTTGTGTTTACCTGTTAATTAGGTTTGCGGCACATTTTTAGGCCCAGAATGTAATGTTTGGGCTCAGAGACAGGTAAGAGGTGAAAATACAAGCAAAGATTATATTACCAGAGTTCATATGTAGCAAAAGGTAGCGAAAATCCTTGTGTTTACCTGTTAATTAGGTTTGTGGCACATATTTAGGCCCAGAGTGTAGTGTTTTTTGTTTTTTTTACAACAAAGGAGACAGTTTAAGGGCACAAAAAAGGGAAACAATAATAAAAAAAAAGCCCGCTACTCGCTGCTCCTAAAAAAAAATCAAATCAGAGGCAGATAAAAGGTAACACGATCAGAGATTATTCACCTGAGTTCACGCGTGGCCGGAGGTAGTGACAAGCCTTGTGTTCACCTGCTAATTCAATGCGTGAGTCGTGACGCAGTTTTAACCCCCGAATGTTAGGAACTGGGTAAAAGAACACACGAACATAGATTAGTCACCTGAGTTTGCGTGTGGCCGAAGGTAGCGAGAAGTCTTTTGTTCCCCTTTTAATTTAATTCGTGAGTCGTGACACAGTTTTAACCCCAGAATGTTAAGAACTGGGTAAGAGGACACAGGAACAAAGATTAGTTACACCTGAGTTTGCGTGCGGCTGAAGGTAGCGAGAAGCCTTTTGTTCCCCTTTTAATTCAATTCGTGAGTCGTGACACAGTTTTAACCCCAGAATGTTAAGAACTGGGTAAGAGGACACAGGAACAAAGATTAGTTACACCTGAGTTTGCATGTGGCCGAAGGTAGCGAGAAGTCTTTTGTTCCCCTTTTAATTTAATTCGTGAGTCGTGACACATTTTTTTTTAGCCTTAGAGTGTAATATAAGGGCTCGTAGGCAGGTGAAAGAACAAATTACCTGAGATTATAGTCACCTGAGTTTACGTTTAGCCGAAGGTAATGAGAAGCCTTGTGATCACCACCTATTTTCGTGACATATTTTTTATCCCTAGAATGTAATGAAATGCGTAAGAGAACAGGTAATGAACACAAACTGATAGTCACCTTGTTTGCGTGTGTGAAGGGTAATTAGAAGCCTTTTGTCCACCTCTTAAGTATATTCGTGGTTTATTATTTATCCATAGAGTGTAATGTAAATGAGTATAACAACAGGTAAAAGAACACAAGCTGAGAGTAGAGTCATATGAGTTCACGAGTCATCTGAGTTCTTATGTATGTTCTTATGTTCTTATTATGTTCTTATGTTCTTATGTATGCCTCTGAGAGAAGAATCATCTGAGTTTACGTGTCATCTGAGTTCTTATGTATGTTCTTATGTTCTTATTATGTTCTTGTGTTCTTATGTGTGCCTCTTGCAGTCTCCCAATGTTCTTATGCTATTCTTATATTCTTATGTGTAGCCTGAAGTAGCGACAAGCCTTGCGTTCACCTTTAATTAGACTCGTGACACGTTTTCCGCCGCCGAGAGCAAAGAAAGATCAACAGAAAAAACGTTTGTCGGGACGTGAAAACTGTTGAGCACGCGGCGTGGAGCGTTAATTAGCAAACGTTACCAGCCAGTGATTTCCGATGCGGGTTAAAGGCAGGGCGTGGCGCATATTTTTTTTTTTTGGTCAGGGTTACGGAGAGTGAGACGACGCCCCCCAGCCCCAGCCTTCCCCCCCACCCCCCACCCCCCCCCACACACACAAACTCTCCCCACCTCCTTCTCCCTCCCTTCTGTTCCCCTCCCTCTCCCTCCCTCTCTCATTTAGCTGCACCATCGACAATAAAATATCAACACACACACACACGAACACAAACACTTACCATCTGTTTCTCTCTCCCCTCTACCCTCATTCTCTCTCTCTCTCACTCTCTTATTTGCAGCAGCGACAATATATTCACACACACATACATACACACACAAACACTCCCCTCCCCTCGCTACCCCTTCCCCTCTCTCTCTCTCTCTCACACACACACACACACACACACACACACACACACACACACACACACACACACACACACACACACACTCACCTTCCTACTCCTTCCCCTCCCACCCCCATTTCTCTCTCCCTCTCTCTCATAATTACAGCGGTGACAATACTATATCCCCCAATTCCTTATCTTCCCTAATTGCTCTCTCTCTCCCGCTATTGGTTCTTTGTGTTCTTTGTATAGGCTGCGAGGGGCGAGGCAAGGCGAGGCGACGCATAACCGCAGCGCCACAATGAACCACTTTTGTCATCGAGTCCCCCCCGCCCGCCGCTCCGCCCACCTTGACCGTGGAAGGAGGAGATCCAGGTAGACGGGGAGTGTTTGCACGGGCGTTCGTGTGTTTGCGTACCCCAAGGAGGCAAAGGAAGGGGAAGGGGAAGGAGAGCAGAACAGGAAGGAGGAATAAGAATGAAGGAACGAAGGGGGAGGACGACGATAGAGAGAGGGAGAAGGAAGGAACTGAACTGAAGGAACTGAAAGGATAACTGAAAGGGAAGGGTAAAGGAGGAGAAGGAAGGAGATAGGAAGGAAAAGGAGAGCAGGGCAGGAAAGGGGACGAGGAATGAAGGGAGGAAATAACGATAGACAGAGGGAATAGGAAGAAATTGAACTGAAGCAACTGAAAGGATAATTGATAGGGAAGGGTAAAGGAGGAGGAGGAGGAGGAAGGGGATAGGGAATGAGAAGGAGGGCAGGGCAGGAAAGGGGACGAGGAATGAAGGGAGGAAAGGACGATAGACAGAGGGAATAGGAAGAAATTGAACTGAAGCAACTGAAAGGATAATTGATAGGGAAGGGTAAAGGAGGAGGAGGAGGAGGAAGGGAATAGGGAAGGAAAAGGAGGGCAGGGCAGGAAAGGGGACGAGGAATGAAGGGAGGAAATAACGATAGACAGAGGGAATAGGAAGAAATTGAACTGAAGCAACTGAAAGGATAATTGATAGGGAAGGGTAAAGGAGGAGGAGGAGGAGGAAGGGAATAGGGAATGAGAAGGAGGGCAGGGCAGGAAAGGGGACGAGGAATGAAGGGAGGAAAGGACGATAGACAAAGGGAATAGGAAGAAATTGAACTGAAGCAACTGAAAGGATAATTGATAGGGAAGGGTAAAGGAGGAGGAGGAGGAGGAGGAAGGGAATAGGGAATGAGAAGGAGGGCAGGGCAGGAAAGGGGACGAGGAATGAAGGGAGGAAATAACGATAGACAGAGGGAATAGGAAGAAATTGAACTGAAGCAACTGAAAGCATAATTGATAGGGAAGGGTAATGGAGGAGGAGGAAGGGGATAGGGAATAAGAAGGAGAGCAGGGCAGAAGGTGGCGAGAAGTAATGAAGGAGCGAAAGTGGAGTAGAACGATAGAGAGATAGAAGGAAGGAGCTGAAAGGATGTGGAAAGTGACTGAAGAGGTAAAGTAAAGACATCAAGGGAAAGAGAAATGGGAAGTAGAGCAGGAAGGGGGACGAGAAGGGGAAGGAAGAAGGGGAGGAAAGGACGGTAGAGGAATAGACAGAAGAAGAGACTTGAAGGATAGGAATGGTAAAGGAAGAGGAAGAGGCAAAGGAAGGTAAAGGAGGGAGAGATAAGACAAGGATAAGTTATGAAAGAAGAATGAAGGAGGAAGAGAGAGGGATCAGATCAAGGTGTATGATTAAAGGAAGGGAGAAAAAATAAAGGAAGGAAGAAAAGAGAGAGATAAAGAGGTAAAGGAAGGTAAAGGAGGGAGAGATAAGACAAGGATAAGTTATGAAAGAAGAATGAAGGAGGAAGAGAGAGGGATCAGATCAAGGTGTATGATTAAAGGAAGGGAGGAACAAAGGGAAGGAATAAAAGAGAGAGATAAAGAGGTAAAGGAAGGTAAAGGAGGGAGAGATAAGACAAGGATAAGTTATGAAAGAAGAATGAAGGAAGTAAGAGAGAGGGAGAGATAAGAACAAG
This sequence comes from Eriocheir sinensis, assembly GCF_024679095.1. Taxonomy (NCBI): domain Eukaryota; kingdom Metazoa; phylum Arthropoda; class Malacostraca; order Decapoda; family Varunidae; genus Eriocheir; species Eriocheir sinensis. Next base: position 18,731,584 of record NC_066517.1, on the reverse strand, counting down.
GTGCATGAGTAAAGGAAGGGAGGAACAAAAGGAAGGAAGAAAGAGAAAGGACTTAGGAAAATAGAGAAAAGGTGAAAAACGCTGATAAAAAAAAGATGGACGGAAAAAGAAGAGGGTAGAAAAGAAGGAGGAGGGGGAAAGAAAGAGAGTAAGGAAAGGCTAATGTAATAAAGGGTAACAGAGAGAGAGAGAGAGCTAAGGGAGGGGTGAGTGACTAAGGCAAGGTAAGGGAAGGGGCGTGCCGCGGGTGGAGGGGGGGGTGGGGGGAGTGTGTGTGTTGATAGGGAGGGGAGGTGGAAGGGGGAGGGTGGGGGCCGGCACGTATTTGGCAGTGCGTACGTTGTTGTCGTGTCTCAGCTGTTTATTGGGGCAGTGCGTGTTGGGATGGACCTTGCCCCCCCCCCCTCCCTCCCTCCCTTACCTTCCTTTCCTCCCTTTCCTCCCTCATGGTCTCTCCCTTTCTGCCTTCTCCTTCTCGGTCACTCCTTTCCTCCTTCCTTCCCTCTCTGCTCTAATTTCACGGCTGCTCTCTCATTTATGTATTTCTTCTACTTCCTTCTTTTTTTTCTACTTTTCCTTTTCATTTGGTCACTTTCACTTTCCGTTCTCTCCCTCCTTTCCTTTCTCCCTTTCTTCCTTTCTCTCTCTCCTTCCTTCTCTGCTCTAATTTCTCCCCCATTTATGCATTTCTTCAATTTCCTTCTTTTTCTACTTTTCCTTTTCATTATGGTCACTCTCGCTTTCCGTTCTCTCTCTCTCCTTTCCTTTCTCCCTTTCTCTCTCCCACCTTCCTTCTCTGCTCTAATTTCACGGTTTCTCACCATTTATGTATTTCTTCTACTTCCTTCTTTTTCTACTTTCTTTTTTTCATTGTGGTCACTCTCACTCATTCTCCGTTCTCTTCCTTCTTTCCTCTCTCCCTTTTTCTCTTTTTCCTTTCTTTTGTGGTCTAATTTTATGGTTTCTCTCTCATTTATGTATTTCTTCTACTTCCTTTATTTCTACTTTCTTTTTTCATTATGGTCACTCTCACTCCCATTCTCTATTCTCTTCCTTTTTTCCTCTCCCCCTTTCTCTTTTTCTCCTTTCTTTTGTGGTCTAATTTTACGGCTTCTCCCTCATCTATGTTTTTTTTCTTCTATTTCCTTCTTTTTCTACTTTCTTTTTTCATTAAGGTCACTCTCACTCCCATTCTCTACTCTCTTCCTTCTTTCCTTTCCCCGTTTCTCTTTTTCTCCTTTCTTTTGTGGTCTAATTTCACGGCTTCTCCCTCATCTATGTTTTTTTTTTCTATTTCCTTCTTTTTCTACTTTCTTTTATCATTAAGGTCACTCTCACTTTCATTCTCTATTCTCTTCCTTCTTTCCTCTCCCCCTTTCTCTTTTTCTCCTTTCTTTTGTGGTCTGATTTCACGGCTTCTCCCTCATTTGTGTATTTTTCCTACTTTCTTCTATTCCTCTTTATTATAGTTATTTTCATTCTCCCTCTCCGTTCTCCTCCTCCTTTTCTCCATCCCTCCCCTCCTCCATCTTTCTTCTTTCATGTTTATCACCTATTAATTTATTCCTTGTTTTCGTACTTCGTTATTTTCCTTCTTTTTTATTTTTTGTTGTAATTGTATTCACTCTCACTCTCCGCTCTCTTCCTTCTTTCCTTTCTCCTTCTCTTCCTCTCTTTCTCTTTTTTTCTGTGGTCTAATTTTATGGATTTTCCCTCATTTCTTTTTTCTTGTTTTTTTTACTGCTTCTTTTCTCTTTTAATTGCTCACCTCTTCCTCCTTCCTTTCCTCCTTCCCTCCTTTCCTCCCTTCTTCCTTTTATGTACTTATTTAATTCCTTTTTCCTCCTTCCTTTTTCTCCTCCTCCTTTTTTTTTTATTAATTATATTCACTCACTTTCTCTCTCTCTCTCTCTCTCTCTCTCTCTCTCTCTCTCTCTCTCTCTCTCTCTCTCTCTCTCTCTCTCTCTCTCTCTCTCTCTCTCTCTCTCTCTCTCTCTCTCTCTCTCTCTCTCTCTCTCTCTCTCTCTCTCTCTCTCTCTCTCTCTCTCTCTCTCTCTCTCTCTCTCTCTCTCTCTCTCTCTCTCTCTCTCTCTCTCTCTCTCTCTCTCTCTCTTCTCTCTCTCTCTCTCTCTCTCTCTCTCTCTCTCTCTCTCTCTCTCTCTCTCTCTCTCTCTCTCTCTCTATCTCTCTCTCTCTCTCTCTCTCTCTCTCTCTCTCTCTCTCTCTCTCTCTCTCTCTCTCTCTCTCTCTCTCTCTCTCTCTCTCTTCGTATTCTCATCATCTGGGCTTCCCTTACGACCCCTCCCACCTTTTTTTCTTTCGTCCTTCCCTCACGTTCTCCCTCTCTCCCTCCCTCTCTCCTTCCCTCTCTCTATCTCTCCCTCCCTCCCTCCCTTACCCAGCCTGTCATCAACTCCGGCCCTCAAACCACCATGAATGTATATAGGCCAAGAAAGATAGGTAGAAAGAGAGAGAGAGAGAGAGAGAGAAAGGATAATCAAAACAGTACATATTTGCTGATCATTTTTTCCCCCGTCCTTGCTCTCTATCTGTCTATCCGCATGTCTATCTATGAAGGTGAGGAAGGAAGTAAGGAAGGAGGAGGAGGAGGAGGAGGAAGAGGAGGAGATGTGGATGCTGTGGATGCGGATAAAGGAGATGAGGCGTGTGCTGGCTGGTATGTGTCGGTAAGCAGAGCGATTATTCAGACGGAGAATAGAATGGATTACAACATTGACGATATGTGTGTTGGGAAGACGGGGGTGAAAGGGGTGTATATTGGGGGAAGGGTATAAGTGTGCTGGGGAGGGTGTATGTGTGTATGGGGACTGGGGTGTAGGTATGTGTTGGGAAGGGGTGTTGGTGTGTGGCAAGGGAGGGACGAGGGTGCAGGAGGGGTGTGTGTGTGTGTGTGTGTGTGTGTGTGTGGTGGGGAGGGTTAAGCAACAATGTAGATGTCTATAATAAGTGTATAATTTTACTTAACATAGACTCGTATATTACTGCTTTTAATGTAGGACTAAAATAACCCCGAAACAAATCATAAAAATAGTGATAATATATAGAAAATCACCACAACCCGCTGCTCCATGTTAAAAAAAAAAGACAGAAATATCAACGGAATGTGGGCGTAAAAAATGTGTAAAATAAATGGTGGGAATTAGAGAAAACGGAGGAGAAGGAGGATGAAGTTGAGGCGAAATAAAGAAAAATGGAACGAAGGAGAGACTAATGAAAGAGATGAGAAGAGAAGGGGAGAGTGAGGAGGGAAGTGAAGGGAAGGGAAGGGTAGGGAAGGGAAGGAAAGGGAAGGGAAGGGAAGGGAAAAAGAGGGAAGGAAAGGGAAGAGAAGGAAAGGGAAGAGAATTAAAGGGAAGGGAAGGGAAAAGAAGGGAAGGGAAGGGAAGGAAAGGGAAAAGATGGGAAGGAAAGGGAAAAGATGGGAAGGAAAGGGAAGGACAGAGAAGGCAAGAAAAGGAAAGGGAGGGGAAGATAAGGGATGGGAATGAAAGAGAAGGGAAGAGTGACGAGGAGAGGGAAGGGAAGGCAAGAGAAGGAATGGGAAGGGAAGGGAAGGGAAGGAAAGACAAGCCAAGAAGAAGAAAGGGGGGGAAGATAAGGGATGGGGATGAAAGAGAAGGGAAAAATGAGGAGGAAAGGAAAGGGAAAGAGATGGAAGGGAAGAGAAGGGATGGAAATGAAAGAGAAGGAAAAGGAAGAAAATGGAAGGGAAGGGAAGGAAAAGGGAAGGGAACTTGTGAAATGTGATAGAAAGATGAAAGAGAAGGCGGTAAAATTATGTAAATAGATGAACACATGAACAGAAGAGGAAACAAAAGGAAGAAAAAGGAACGGAAAAGTTGCGAAATGAAAACGGGGAGAAGGAAATAAGAAAAATATGGATATACGAAAAAAGATAAAACAAAAGGAAGGGATGGGAAAGGAAGGGAAAAGATGGTCGTAGTAAATATGAATCGAAGATGGAGGAAGAAAAGGAGGACTATCAGGAAGACGAAAAGATGAAATACGATAAATCCAAAAAAAAAGTGATGGAGAGATAAGATAAAGACGAGTTCTAAATGAGATTACACAAGTGATAAACTGAGATCTCATTAGCGTACAGGTAAAAAGTGGTTATTAGGTGCAAATTAAGGGGTAGGCAGGTGTGTTTGTGACGGGAGAATCTACAGGTATAATATATGAGTTGTACAGGTGTGCTTACAGGTGTCTAATTAATGTGGATGTGGAGTGTTCTCTCTCTCTCTCTCTCTCTCTCTCTCTCTCTCTCTCTCTCTCTCTCTCTCTCTCTCTCTCTCTCTCTCTCTCTCTCTCTCTCTCTCTCTCTCTCTCTCTCTCTCTCTCTCTCTCTCTCTCTCTCTTCTATTTATTTTTTGTGGTTCATATTTTCATTACAATTTTTTTTTCCTATATTCCTTTGAGTTGAGAAATGTTAGTGTTAATCCCCCCCCCCCTCTCTCTCTCTCTCTCTCTCTCTCTCTCTCTCTCTCTCTCTCTCTCTCTCTCTCTCTCTCTCTCTCTCTCTCGCTCGCACACTCAGGTCGCGGGCAAGAGGGCGTGGCCGGGGACGCTATATAAACAAGGTCGGCCCCTCCCCCTCAGTCAGTTACCCACCAGCGCTACCAACGGAACCACGCACCCAGACGCTCCGGCCGCCGTACCTCGCTGGTCCAGTGTTGCCTATCCTTCCCTCTCTCTCTACGTGTGTCTCCAGCCTCCCTCTAGCTCTTTCCTCTCCTCTGGGACCCTTGCGAGATGAAGGTAAAGCCAGGGAGGAGGAAACAGAAGAGACGAAGAAGTTTTGTTTTGACTTCGCAGTGTTGGAAGACGATAATGTGACGACCTGAAGTTGGCTCTTAGTGGATGACCTAAGGGTTGTGTGTGTGTGTGTGTGTGTGTGTGTGTGTGTGTGTGTGTGTGTGTGTGTGTGTGTGTGTGTGTGTGTGTGTGTCTGAAAGGAGGATTTAATGCTTGGTTGGATAATGTTTGGCTTAATTTATGGTTGACTGAGTGGGTTGACCGGTCTCTCTCTCTCTCTCTCTCTCTCTCTCTCTCTCTCTCTCTCTCTCTCTCTCTCTCTCTCTCTCTCTCTCTCTCTCTCTCTCTCTCTCTCTCTCTCTCTCTCTCTCTCTCTCTCTCTCTCTCTCTCTCACACCCTTGTCCTTTAAGATTGGTATTTTATTGTTTTCTTTTTTGTATGTGTCAAGTTGCCTTTCGATTTATCTTTATCTCGAATGTTTATGTTTGGGCAGATTGGATACGTGTGTGTGTGTGTGTGTGTGTGTGTGTGTGTGTAGTGTTCCAGTGGCATTCACCTTCTCCGTCTGTTTGTCTGTCTGTCTGTTTGTTTGTCTGCGTTCATTTGCTCATTAGTGAAGGTCAGGTAAGAGCAACTAATTAACAAAGGTGACTCAAGTGCTGTCGACCGATCAATTTCGCTCAATGTTGCGTAAAGACAACTTGTTCTAAAAGGTTCTAAGTTACGTACCAGTTCCCGATTCTCTCTCTCTCTCTCTCTCTCTCTCTCTCTCTCTCTCTCTCTCTCTCTCTCTCTCTCTCTCTCTCTCTCTCTCTCTCTCTCTCTCTCTCTCTCTCTCTCTCTCTCTCTCTCTCTCTCTCTCTCTCTCTCTCTCTCTCTCTCTCTCTCTCTCTCTCTCTTCTTTTCTTCTTTTTTCTTCTTCCTCTTCTTCTCAAGCCATCTTCCTATTTTTGTTTAGTCAGCGAATTTATCAACTTTTTATAGTCTCCTAGAAATTGAAATCTTTGCTATGCTTTACTTTTTTCCTCTTTTTTTGTTTTGTTTTGTTTTGTTTTTACGTCAGTGGAGACTTTGAGAAATGTTGAATATCTGTGTGATCCAAAACGAGAAGTAATGAGAGTGAAATAAACAAGACTTGGAAACTAATGAATTAAAAGATAAAAAAAAAAGTAGAAGGAAGCGAATGAATGGACAATGTAGAGGCAAGATTGAAATAATGGATAGGAAGACGAAGGGGGAAAAGTGGGAGTAGCGAGATAAAGATAAGATAAGAGAAGGATAGGGAAGGGAGAGTGGGGAAAACAGAGACATAGCAGAGGGAAAAATAGTTAAGTTAGGAATAGACGGAGGTGAACGAATGGAAAATGGAGAGGCAAGGTTGAAATAGTAGATAGAAAAACGAAGGGGGAAAAATGTGACAAATAGTGAGGTAGAAAGAACATAAATGAGGAAAAAGGAGAGTGGAGAAAATAGAGATGGAACAGAGAGAAAAATTATTAGAATAAGAGTTGAATCAATAAAACAAAGATAAAAAGACAGAACAGGATAGTAAAGAAAATAGCAAAGAGAAATAATAGGAGTGAATAGATATTTTGAGAGTATGATAGGAGAGAGAGAGAGAGAGAGAGAGATAAAGGGGGTTAAAGGACAAAAACAAAAACAGAATATAAGAAAACAAAACTAAGGAACCGGTAGATAAAGAGGAGGAGGAGAAGGAGGAGGAAGTTCCAACAGGAGATGAAGCAAGTTCCTCCCTCCCTTACACACACACACACACACACACACACACACACACACACACACACACACTTTTAATCACGTAACGACATCCCCCTCTTCCACTTCCTCCTCCCCTACCTCTTTCCCTCCTCCCCTTCCCATCATCCCCTTCTTCTTCCTCTTTCCCTCTATTCCCTTCCTCCCCTCCTCCCCTTCCTCCTCCCCTACCTCCTCCCTTTCTCCTCCTCCCCTTTCCCTCTCTTTCCTTCCTTCTCAAACCCCCTTCTGCTTGTTACCCGTCATCGGAGAACTGGAAGAAGGAGGAGGAGGAGGAGGAAGAAGAGGAAGAAAAAGAGGTACTAAAAACAGTCGTAACCAGAACTTAAGGTGAATATCGTAACCACACCCTCCACCCTTCCTCCTCCTCCTCCTCCTCCTCCTCCTCTCTCGCTCTCTCTCTCTCTCTCTCTCTCTCTCTCTCTCTCTCTCTCTCTCTCTCTCTCTCTCTCTCTCTCTCTCTCTCCCATACTTTTATTATTGCATTCCTGTCCTTTCCTTGTCTCTTTGCTCTCTCTCTCTCTCTCTCTCTCTCTCTCTCTCTCTCTCTCTCTCTCTCTCTCTCTCTCTCTCTCTCTCTCTCTCTCTCTCTCTCTCTCTCTCTCTCTCTCTCTCTCTCTCTCTCTCTCTCTCTCTCTCTCTCTCTCCTAGGTACTTTTTTCCCTTATTCTTCCTTCTTCTCCTCTTGCTCTTCCTTGTCTTTCTCTTTTCTCTCTTCTACTTTGCATGGTCGCTTTTATTTTCATCCTCTTTATTCCTTACTTTCTTTTTCTTTTTCTTTTTTATATATCTCCAAATTACTACCTTTTATTATTTTATCTCCTCCTCCTCCTCCTTATCCGCTTCACTCTCTTCCTCCTCCTTATGGTCACACTTCTTCTCCTCCTCCTCCTCCTCCTTCTCTTAATCATAATACTCCCCTTCCTCCTTCTCCTCCTCCTCCTCCTCTCCTTTCTGGTCAACTGATTACGTCACTCCTTTTTTTTATATACATTGGAAGGAAAGTCAAATATTAGGTCTGACTTTTTGGTGTCATGAAAGAGGAAAAAAAAGGAGAATTAAAGGAGGAAAAAAAGTTAAAGCAAGGAAAAAAAAAAAAGAGGACTGGGTGAGAGGAAAATAGGTTAGGAGGTGAGTAAGAGAAGGAGGAGGAGGAGGAGGAAAGAAAGGAAATATTATAGATCAGGTTTCTTTCTTTTTTTGTCTTTTTTTTTTTTTTGTCTGTGTCTTGCAGCGAAATCTAGGAGTGCCATTATTTTTTTTTGTGTGTGTATGATAAGACTGTGACGCCTTAATTATGTGACCTCAACGACACACACACACACACACACACACACACACACACACACAGGAAATGGCACGGTGACCTTTTAAAAGTAGTCTTATTGAAGGTTCTTTGTCATCGATACTTCTCTTATCTTTATTCCTCTCTTCTTTCTTTACGTCTTTATCTCCCCTTCCATCTTTCCTCTATTCTTCTTTTTTATCTCCTCTTTCCTTCTTCCTTCCTTTCTCTCTCCTTCGTCCCTTTCCTTCATCCCTCTTCCTTTTCTTCTCCCTCTTTTATATCTTTCTGTCATTTCCTTCATTTTTTTTTCTTTTTTTTCTCTCTCTCCATTTCCCTCTCTGTCTTTTTCTCTCCTTTCCTCTTTCCCTCATTTTTTCCCTTTTTTTTCTCTCCCTTTCCCTCTCTTCTTTCTTTCTGTCTGTTTTCTCCTTCTCTCTTTCCTTCATTCTTATTTTCATATCTCCTTCACACCTTCCTCTCTCTCTCTCTCTCTCTCTCTCTCTCTCTCTCTCTCTCTCTCTCTCTCTCTCTCTCTCTCTCTCTCTCTCTCTCTCTCTCTCTCTCTCTCTCTCTCTCTCTCTCTCTCTCTCTCTCTCTCTCTCTCTCTCTCTCTCTCTCTCTCTCTCTCGATTTATCTCCCTTCTTTCTTCTCCATTCCTTCCTTTCCTTCCATTCCTCTCCCGCCTTGTTCTTGTTTTTCCAGTTTCCTTCCCCTCCCTTCCCCCTCCACATTCATTCTCTCCCTCCTCTTATTCTTTTTTTCTTGCCTGCCTCCTCTCCCTTTTCTCTCTTTATTCTTTCTCTCCTTCTTCTTTCTTGTTTCCCCTTATCTTCTTCTCATTCTCTCCCTCCTCTTTTAATCTTCCCTTCCTCCTCTCCCTTCCCTCTCTCTATCTCTCCCTCTTCTTTATTGCTCCCCTATCTTCCTCCCCTCCTTTTATCCTCCCTCCACCCTCACTGCTTTCAATGTCTTCATCCCCTCCCTTCCCCTCCCCTTTTTTTTATCTCCCTACTTGCTTTCAATACATCCCTCCTCTCTCCCCCTCCCCTTTCCCTCTATCCCTCCCCCCCCCCCCTATTCAGGTGTACACGCCCTAACTGAAGCGTTCATACCCGTGACTGTCTAGACACACACCAAGGTCACGTACACACACACGTACACACACGCGCACACACACTCTCACGAAGATAGATATAGATTGATAGATACTTGATTGACGACACACACACACACACACACACACACACACACACACACACACACACACACACACACGTATACGTAGACTCATTAGCTTCCGAACACACATCTGGCAGGTAAATATAGACCTCCCCCATTTCCCTACCCCTCCATTCCCCCCCTCTCCTCTCCCCTCCCCATTTCCTTATACCTTTTTCCTTTCCGTAACCCCCCCTCCCTCTTCCTCCCTCCCTTCCCTACCGCTTCCCTTAAACACCTGGTCCATAAGAAGGTAATTATCCTCTTACACCAAAACGCAGGTAACTTTTGGCAATTAGAACGCTTACCTAAGAGAGAAGAAGTAAAAGGGAAAATCAATATCACTTTCATTTTCAACGTGTGAGCGCTAATAAGTACAAGCGATACGCAACATGTCATAAATTCTAATTAGCGCAGGTGGGGCGCAGGTAGGCTGAATTTGCACTCGAGGGAAAGGTCCAGTTTATCTCTCCTTCCTTCCATCCTTCATTCCTCTTTCCATCTCCCCTTTCTTCCTTCCTTCCTTCATTTCCTCTTCTTTCCCTCTCTCTCTCTCTCTCTCTCTCTCTCTCTCTCTCTCTCTCTCTCTCTCTCTCTCTCTCTCTCTCTCTCTCTCTCTCTCTCTCTCTCTCTCTCTCTCTCTCTCTCTCTCTCTCTCTCTCTCTCTCTCTCTCTCTCTCTCTCTCTCTCTCTCTCTCTCTCTCTCTCTCTCTCTCTCTCTCTCTCTCTCTCTCTCTCTCTCTCTCTCTCTCTCTCTCTCACTTACGATTTCTCTCCCTCCCTTCTCCTCCATTCCTTCCTTTCTATTATTTTCTCTGCCTCCTTTCTCTTGTTTTTGTCCCGATCTTCTTGCTTCACACGACACCTGAGAAATAATTGCATACCTGTGCCTGAGTGACGCGCTGTGGAGGGGAATTTATTGGTGACGGTCAACAATGGGATGAATTTTCCGCTCAGGTGATCGAATATTTCTCCGTTTCACCTGATTTGGACAGAGATAGACAGGCAGATTAATGGCCAGATAGATAGAGAAATAGATAGATAAATATATAAATGAATAGAAAAATTGATAGATGTGGATAATTGGATAGATAGGGGAGTAGATAGATGAAAGAAAACAACAGATAGATTGATAGACAGATAGATTAGTGCAAAGTTAGATAGATAGAAGGACGTAGAATAGTAGACAGAGTAATAGATCGAGAAATGATAGATAAATAAATAAAGATTGATAGAAAGATTAAGATTAAGCAGATATAGAGAGAAAAATAAAGATGAATAAGTAAATAAACAGAGACCTAAAAGAAAATATCTCAACATAACAATATATAACGAAAGTGAAAATGCGACCTTCTCTCCTTCCCCTCTCCCTCCCTCCTCCTTCCCTCCCTTCTGAGACCTCACGCGGGAGGGCGGAGCAGCAGGGAGGGGTCAGGTGCGTGTGTCTGTTGGAGGAAAGGGAGGGAAGTGGACGGGAGGGAAAAGGAAAACGAAGGAGAACGGGAGGGAATTCGAAGGGAGACAAGAGGAAAGGAGGGGAGGAAGGGAAGGGAGGGGAGAGGGAAGGGAGGAAAGGGAAGGGAGGAAGAGAAAGATGTGGAAGGGAGGGAAGGAATAAAGGAAGGAAACAAGACACTGATGCTGAAGAAGGGAGAGAGAGAGACGTTGGTATTTTCCCCTCCCTCCACTATTATATATTTCTCTCCTCTCTCTTCTTTCCTCACCTTTATCTTTTCTTTTCTCCTTCCTCTTCGCTTCACTTTTATCGGCACTTTCAGATTTATCCATTTTCATTGTTTTTTTCTGTTTTCTTTTATCAATTACATTTTTATCTCTGAAGCGAATTGTTTTTTTTTCTTTATCTCGTCTGTCTCTTTCCTTATCTATTTATCTATCCCCATCTCTGTCTATCTTTCTATCTATCTATCTGTCTTAATCTTTATCTATCTTGCTTTATTTATTTATTCATCCCCATCTCTGTCTATCTTTCTATCTATCTATCTGTCTTAATCTTTATCTGTCTATCTATCTTTATTATCTATCAATCTGTGTCTATCTTTTTATCACTCCCAACATTTTACTTTCACCTATCACCTTTTTTCTTTTTTTTACGTCTGTGTTTTAAATGTTCGCCTTTTGTTTGCACTCAGTCAAGGGTGTTGTTTGTGTGTTTGTGTGTCTGTTTGATGGTCACGCCTTCCACAAACCAACAAACAAAGAAGGGAGGGGGACGATGTGTGTGTGTGTGTGTGTGTGTGTGTGTGTGTGTGTGTGTGTGTGTGTGTGTGTGTGTTTATTGTATTTGTCGTGTTCTCTCTCTCTCTCTCTCTCTCTCTCTCTCTCTCTCTCTCTCTCTCTCTCTCTCTCTCTCTCTCTCTCTCTCTCTCTCTCTCTCTCTCTCTCTCTCTCTCTCTCTCTCTCTCTCTCTCTCTCTCTCTCTCTCTCTCTCTCTCTCCCTTCAAATCATTAGACCAAGTACTCTTTTTTTTTTCTCTCTTTCTTTCGCTTCCTCTTTTTTTAACGTTCCCTTTTCTTCCATTAAGTCATTGTCATTTAAAAACCTCCTCCTCCTCCTCCTCCTCCTCCTCCTCCTCCTCCTCCTCCTCTTGTACCGTGACTCATGTGCTCTCTGGTGCGAAGGGAAGGAAGGGGAGGGGAGGAAGGGAGGGAAAGGTCAGGCACGCGTCGGAGGCTGGGGGTCAGGTCACAGGTCAAGGGTGGCTGGATCTATAAGTATCTGTGCTCCCTTTACCCCCCCTACCTCCCCCCTCTTACCTTACTCTCCCTCCCTTGCCCCCCCCCCTCCCCTCGCCTACCTACCTGCTTTAAGGTCACGATCAGGTGTTTGATTGGTGTGTGTGTTTGTGTGCGTGCCTGTGTGTGTGTGTGTGTGTGTATGTGTGTGTGTATGTGTGTGTGTGTGTGTGTGTGTGTGTGTGTGTTGGGGAGGGGAGGAGAGAGAGAGAGAGAGAGAGAGAGAGAGTATGTTTCTGTTTCAAACTTAAATATATAAACTTGAGGGAAATCCGATCACCTTCAGCGTCTAAAAACAGTGAGAAAGTGAAACTCGAGCTGAAAAACGCAGGGAAATAAAATAGATAAAATAAAATAAAGAGTAACTACAGATTAAAAGCCGAACTAAATAAAAAATAAAAAAGTCACGTGACCTACATTGTAAACTATTATACTATTACACTATCATAACTATCTCCTTTTGTTGTTATCGTTATTGTATATTTTCTTTATTGTTGTTGAGGTTAGGTGGTGGTGGCGGTGGTGTTGGTGGTGTTGAGGTGAGGTAGTGGAGGCGATTTTGAGGTGGTGTTGCTGTGGTGGTGGTGGTATTGAGGTGGTGTTGCTGTGGTGGTGGTGGTATTGATGTGGTGTTGCTGTGGTGGTGGTGGTGTTGAATTGGTGTTATGGTGGTGGTGGTGGTGTTGAGGTGAGGTAGTGGAGGCGATTTTGAGGTGGTGTTGCTGTGGTGGTGGTGGTATTGAGGTGGTGTTGCTGTGGTGGTGGTGGTGTTGAATTGGTGTTATGGTGGTGGTGGTGGTGGTGGTGGTGGTGGCGGTGTTGAGTTATAGTGGTGGTGGTGGTGTTGAAGTGTTATTGTTGTTGTGGTGGTGGTGGTGGCGGTGTTGAGTTGTAGTGGTGGTGGTGGTGTTGAAGTGTTATTGTTGTTGTGGTGGTGGTGGTGGCGGTGTTGAGTTGTAGTGGTGGTGGTGGTGGTGGTGGTGGTGGCGGTGTTGAGGTGTGGTGGTGGTGGTGGTGGTGGTGGTGGGGTGTTGAGGTTTATTGTTTCTCTCTGTCGTTATATAATTATCGATCGGAGTTTCAGGTTACAGACGGAGCATTGAACTGAAGTGAAAGTTGTCATCCTGTTTCCATTTCTCCTTCCTCTCGCTAATCTTTCCACTTCCTTTTTTCTCCTTCACTTTCTTCCTTCCCTCCCTTCCAGACATACTTCCTTCTTTCCCTCCCAGCTATACTTCCTTTTCTCTTCCCTTTCTTCTTTCCCTCCCAGCTATACTTCCTTTTCTCTTCCCTTTCTTCTTTCCCTCCTAGATATACTTCCTTTTCTCCACTTCCTTCCCTCCCTCCCTGATATGTTTTCTTCTTCTCCTTCACTTTCTTCCTTCTCTCCCTTCCAGACATACTTCCTTCTTTCCCTCCCAGCTATACTTCCTTTTCTCCACTTTCTTCCTTCCCTCCCTCCCTGATATGCTTCCTTTTCTCCACTTCCTTCCCTCCCTCCCTGATATGTTTTCTTCTTCTCCTTCACTTTCTTCCTTCCCTCCCTTCCAGACATACTTCCTTCTTTCCCTCCCAGCTATACTTCCTTTTCTCTTCCCTTTCTTCTCTCCCTCCCAGATATACTTTCTTCTTTCCCTCCCAGCTATACTTCCTTTTCTCCACTTTCTTCCTTCCCTCCCTCACTGATATGCTTCCTTTTTTCTCCTTCACTTTCTTCCTTCCCTCCCTTCCAGATATACTTCCTTCTTTCCCTCCCAGCTATACTTCCTTTTCTCTTCCCTTTCTTCTCTCCCGCCCAGATATACTTTCTTCTTTCCCTCCTAGATATACTTCCTTTTCTCCACTTTCTTCCTTCCCTCCCTCCCAGATATCCTTCCTTTTTTCCTTCACTCTCTTCTTTCTCTCCCTCCCAGATATCCTTCCTTTCTCTCCTTCACTCTCTTCTTTCTCTCCCTCCTTGATATCCTTCCTTCTTCTCCTTCACTCTCTTCTTTCTCTCCCTCTCAGATATCCTTCCTTTCTCTCCTTCACTCTCTTCTTTCCCTCCCTCCCAGATATCCTTCCTTTTTTCCTTCACTGTCTTCTTTCTCTCCCTCCCAGATATACATATTTTCTTCATTTCCTTCCTCCAACCTTTCCTTTTCCTTTTCTATCTCCCTTCCCCTTTCTTCTTTTCATTCATTTTTTCATTTTTCTCTTTCCCATCTTTCAATTTCATCTTTTTTTATTTTACTCCATTCGTTCACTTCTTGTTTTTTTTTCGCCTCTTCCTCCTTCTCTCCATTTCTTTCCTTCTGTCCCTCTTTTCCTCCCTTTTTTTCCTGTTATTTACTTCCCTCTCTCTTTTCTTCCTTCCTTTTCTTTCTTTCCTTTCCCAAAAGCTTCATTATTTCCCACCCTTCCTTCCTTATCTTCTTTCTTCCCTTCCTTCTTTACCTTCTTTCCTTCATTCCTCCTCTTCCTTCCCTTCCATTCATCCTTCCTATTCCACGTCTCCCTTCCCACCCTCTCCACCCTTCCCTTCACCTTTTCTTCCTTTTTCTTTAGTTCCGTTCTCACCCTTCCTCCTCTCTTCCTTCCCTTCCCACCCTTCCCTTCACTTTTACCTCCCTTCCCACCCTTTGCCCTTCCTTCCCACCCTTCTTTAACTTCTTCCCACCCTTCTCCTCCTGTTCCCATACCTTTCCCACCCTATCTTCCTCTTCCCGTCTCCCCCTCCCTTCCCCCCTTCCTCCCGTCTCCTCTCCCTCCTCCCCCCTCCTCTTCCTGTCCTCCATAACCTCGCCCCCATTTCACATCCCCTCCTCCTCCTCCTCTTCTTCTTCCCGTTATTCTCGTTTCCTTTCCTATTTTTTTTATGTTCTATTCTTTTCACTTTCGTTCGACGCATCTCAATTTTCTGCTCTTTTTTTTTTCTTTTGCATCATGTTTCTCTTCTCTTTTTTATATTCCTTTTTTTGTCATTTCCGTTCTTTTTTTCTTTCTTTCTATCGTTCTCCTCCTCCTCCTCCTCCTCCTCTCCTCCTCCTCCTCCTCCTCCTCCGTCATGATGTTTGATAGTTTTATGAAGACAAGAAAATGAAGGAGAGTAGAACGTTGACCTCATTTTATTAAGTGTCCTCATTGTTATACTGTGTGTGGGTGGGGGGGGGGGAATAGGGAGGAGGAGGAAAAACAAAGGGGGAGGGTAGGAGGGAGGGAGGTGTCCATTATAACCAAAGAAATATCAATAAACAAAAACATACAACATAAATCATTCACTAATTAACCGGCTCCTCTTAATTAACATTCCTATAGGGTAGATATAATGAACCACTCACCGGCTGACCATTAGTAACTGTACGCTTCATTATACTATTTATTTTCTCTCCATCACTCGAGATCCTGTTTTCTCTCCCTTCTTTCTTCTTCATTCTTTCTTTTCATATTTTTTCCTCATTCTTCTTTTTCTTGTTTTTCCTGTTTTCTCTCCCTCCTTTCTCCTTCATTCCTTCCTTTCATTTTTTCCTCATTCTTCTTTTTCTTGTTTTCCTGTTTTCTCTCCCTCCTTTTTCTTTCATTCCTTCCTTTCATTTTTTTCCTCATTCTTCTTTTTCTTGTTTTCCTATTTTCTCTCCCTCCTTTCTTCTTCATTCCTTCCTTTCATTTTTTTCCTCACCCTCCTGTTTTCTCTCCCTCCTTTTTCTTTCATTCCTCCCTCTCATATTTTTTCACACCCTCCTTTTCCTTCTTTTTCCTGTTTTCTATCCCTCCTTTCCCTTCCATTCTTCCCTCTCATTATTTTCCTCTCCTTTTTTTCTGTTTTTCCTGTTTTCTCTCCCTCCTTTCTCCTTCATTCCTTCCTTTCATTTTTTTCCTCACCCTCCTTTTTCTCTGTTTTCTCTCCCTCCTTTCTCCTTCATTTCTTCCTCCCATATTTTTCCTCATCCTCCCTTTCTTTGTTTTTTCCTATTTTCTCTCCTTCCTTTCCCCTCCATTTCTTCCTTTCATTATTTTCCTCTCCCTCCTTTTTCTTGTTTTTCCTGTTTTCTCTCCTTCCTTTCCCCTCCATTTCTTCCTTTCATTATTTTCCTCTCTCTCCTTTTTCTTGTTTTTCCTGTTTTATCTCCTTCCTTTCCCCTCTATTTCTTCCTTTCATTATTTTCCTCTCTCTCCTTTTTCTTGTTTTTCCTGTTTTCTCTCCCTCCTTTCTTCTTCATTCCTTCCTCTCATTTTTTCCTCACCCTTCTTTTTTCCTGTTTTTCCTGTTTCCTTCCCCTCCATTCCCCCTCCCCATTCTTTCTCTCCCTCATTTCATCTTTTTTTTTTTGCCTGCCTACCCACACTCCCCCCCTCTCTCTACTGTATCTCTCCCACTTCTTTCTTTTTTCCTCACCTATCTCCTTTCCCTCCTTTCTCCTCGCCATTCTTCCCTCCCTCCTCCTTGTCATCAATGTCTTCAGAGCACACCTTATGTTTCAAAATCAATAGGGCGTCGTAATTAAGGTGAAATAAGAGAGGGAGTTAAAGGAGGCGAAGGAAGGAGATGACAGAAAAGAGAGAAGCAGATAAACGAGAAGAATAAAGAAGATTAATGAGATAAGGAGATGAGGGAAGAAACTGGAGATGAGAGAGAGGAATAGGAGATAGAGAAAGATGAAGATGTAGGAGTGATTAATAACTGTTTGCCGGAGTGATAGTATTTGTAAGCCATGGATATCGTTTTTTTTTTCGTCCTCAGCATCCAAGATAATTATTCAAAACACACATTAGGGTTCAAAATAAAGAGGGTGAGGAAAACGAAGCGAGAAGAAAACTAATAGAACGAATTAAAGAAAACGAAGAATGAAAACGAAGAAAACAAAGCGTGGATATTGTGATGAAATGCAGAGCAGCTGTAAAAGGAGAGAAACCCCATTGACTTAACACTCCTATCGACTTAACATTCACACGCACGTTCATGACCCTTGTAGAAGAGAAAAAAAACGGGGTAAATGAATTCTCTCGGCGTGAGTATTAGTAGAGTGGAAAATTTGCATTCACACACATACACACACACACACACACACACACACACACACACACACACACACACACACACACACACACACACAATGGCCGGCTACTTAACGTCATAATTTGTATTTATTCTTGTTGTTGAGACAATTTCGTTTGTAGTACAGGTGTGGTAATGTATGTTTCTCTCTCTCTCTCTCTCTCTCTCTCTCTCTCTCTCTCTCTCTCTCTCTCTCTCTCTCTCTCTCTCTCTCTCTCTCTCTCTCTCTCTCTCTCTCTCTCTCTCTCTCTCTCTCTCTCTCTCTCTCTCTCTCTCTCTCTCTCTCTCTCTCTCTCTCAACACAAGAATTTTAAATAAGACAAATACGAGGTTACTATTCACCACATTTTTTTTATTTTTATATCTAACCGTGAATAAGTTGACCCAAATACCTGCATTCTCAGGTGTTCACGTAAATCTTACCGGCAACAGGTGTAACTAATGAGCCCAGGTAGCGTTGTGTAGACCTGCCTCATTAACTTGTCTTGTCTAACACCTGGGGGCTTACTCTTATGCTTGTGTGTGCGTCTGTATTGTGTGTGTGTGTGTGTGTGTGTGTGTGTGTGTGTGTGTGTGTGTGTGTGTGTGTGTGTGTGTGATTCTTGCCTTCATATATAAGTTCAACAAATATCATAACTCGTATTTCATTATTTTCCTTCTTTTCACTTTTTATTTTTTTCTCTTATTTTTTTCATATTCTTTTCCGGCTTTCACTTTTAACTGCTCATTCATTTTCCTTTTCCTCGTTTGTTCTTTTCGGTATTTTCCTCCTTCATAATTGTTGCTATATTATTTTCTGTCTTTCGTCTTTCCTTTCTTCCTTCCTCCTTCCCTTGACATTTTATATTCGTTCTCTCTTTCCTACTTTGTCCTTCTTATTCTGTCTTTCTTCATTCGCTCATTGCTTCCGCCTTTTCTCTTTTCTTTTCTTCCATTCTCTCTTTCTTTTCTTCCATTGTCCTGTATCTTTGTCTTTCTTGTCATTGCTTCCGCCTTTCCTCTATTCTTCTCTCCTACTCGTTCATTTTTCTCCTTTGTCCTTTCTCTTTGTCCTTAACCTCTCATTGCCTCCACATTCCTCTCTTTCCTTCTTCCGCTCGTTCTTTCTTTCCTTCCTTGTCTCCTTTCTCTGTCCTTACTTACTCATTGTCTTCCTCTCTCCCTCTCTTCCGATCTTCCGTTCTCTATCCTTTTTAGTCTCTTCTCTTTCTTCACTTCCTCCTTACTTCCTTCCTCCCTTTGTTCCTTTCTTTCATTTGTTCTTTCTTTCCTTCTTTGTCCCTTCCTTTTACCTTCACTCCCTCCTTGCTTCTTTCCTCCCTCTCTTCCTTCATTCGTTCTAACTTCCTTCCTTCCTCTGTTCTTTTCTTCCATCCGTTCTTTCTCTCCTTCTTTGTCCCTTCCTTCTGCCTTCACTCCCTCCTTGCTTCCTCCTTCCTCTCTACCTATACCTCTGTTCCTTTCTTTCATCCGTTCTTCTATCCTTCTTTGTCCCTACTCTCTGTTTTCACTCGTTCATTGGTTCCTCCTTCCTCTTCTCCTTTCTTCCTACCTCTGTTCCTTTCTTCCATTCGTTCTTTCTCTCCTTCTTTGTCCCTACTCTCTGTCTTTCATCCTCTCCGTTCCTAGCTTCCATCCGTTCTTTCTCTCCCTCTTTGTCCCTACCTCTGTTCCTTTCATCCTCTCACTGTTCCTTTCTTCCATCCGTTCTTTCTCTCCCTCTTTGTCCCTACCTCTGTTCCTTTCATCCTCTCACTGTTCCTTTCTTCCATCCGTTCTTTCTCTCCCTCTTTGTCCCTACCTCTGTTCCTTTCATCCTCTCCGTTCCTAGCTTCCATCCGTTCTTTCTCTCCCTCTTTGTCCCTACCTCTGTTCCTTTCATCCTCTCTCTGTTCCTATCTTCCATCCGTTCTTTCTCTCCCTCCCTCCCTCGCTCCTTGCTTCTTCCTTCCTCTCCTCCTTTCTTCCTACCATTTGCTCTTTATTCCTCTTCGTTATGTCCGTCGTGACTTGCTCTGTGATTCTCTGTGTGTCTCTGTGTCTGCAGGTAAACAGAGGTGAGAATTTCCTTGTTTTTTTTTCTCATAATTTCCTGGACGTTGTTCGTTTGTCTATATTTGATCGATTTCCTTCTGGTTTAGTTAATTTATTTGTATCACATTTATTTATCTCCTAAGTATATGTATTTTTCTCTTTACCTCTGCTGTATTTTTATTATTATTGTTACTGTTATTGTTAGTATAGCATCTCTCAACATCCAAGCAACATATCATTCAGCAACATATACGTACAATACAATATTTACCTGATATAATATACGTACACACACAGACACATATTCATAAGTACACACAATAACATCGCACACACTGGTAACATTGGGCCCCGCTGCCATGAAGGGAGGGAGGGGAGGAGGGGCGAAGGGGAGAGGAGGGGGGGGGGGCAGTGTTAGCGGGAAAGTATATAACAAGATGAGCAGGAAATGACGATCTTCCTGCTGATCCCAATAGTGTGTGTGTGTGTGTGTGTGTGTGTGTGTGTGTGTGTGTTCGTGCTTGTGGTCTGGTTTATCTTTCTATTGTCTCTCTCTGTTTGTCAAGATGGGTTTGCTTGTTTGTCTGTCTCGCAGTTTTCTGTCTCTGTCTGTCTTAGTCGCCTTGGTCTCGGTCTTGGATTCTCTTGTATAATCTTCGACTCTGACTTCCCAGACTGTTGACGAGCTGATCTTCCCTACGTTCTCTTATTGATATAAATAATCCTTTTATATATATCTAAACCAACTTCTTATATAAATCATTATTTTTTATAAATATGAATCAAGAAAATACGAGTTTTTTTTATCTATTTGTATATATTTTCTTGTTCTCTATTTTACCTTCACGTCAGTAATTTCACTGTTTCAATAGTTTTTCTTAAGTTCAAATGCCTATAGTTTTCATGTAAATATGATTCTTTCTTATTAATCTACTATATTTCTATTAACAAAAAAAAAAAACTTTTAATGTAATTTTATTGATCTAAACTTCACGTCAGAACTTTGACAGCCTCACTATAGTAAATATATATTTTCTGTATTAATATGATTTATCCAAATATGCATCACTTTTTTATGGGGAACAAATCTGTTTCAACTTTTACTCTCCTTTGTGGACTGAAACTTCTCTTTAGATATATTTGTTTCATTTTATTCTCGTTCATATAAACTATTTTTCATGTATATATATGTCAATTTCACCTAAATCGGCAATTCCTTATTTTGCTAGCACTTTTTTATCTTAATTTCCCCTATGGACCAAAGCTCTTCCTGTACAGACCAAAGTGTCTTCACTGAGCTCGGGAGGCACAGGCCCTCTGGAACGAGGCCACTTTTACTTCATGCTGCATTACTTCATTTAGCACCTGCGGTCTTTTTACCTCTAGCAGCCATACTTTTACCTTTAGCTTCCCATATGGACTGAGCACCTTTCACTGCTTCATTTACCTTCACTGAACTGGGCCGTAATAAAAATCCTCCTGAACGAAGCAACTTTTACTTTATGCCTTGCTTCCTTTCATCTCATCCAACGCTTCCCTTTCGCCCCTTCCTTCCCTTCCTTTCCTTTCCCCTTCTCTTCCCAATCCCTTCCCCTACCCTTCCCTTACCTTCCTTTCCCCTTCTCTTTCCATTCCCTTCCCCTACCCTTCCCTTCCCTTTCCCCACCCTTCCTTTCCCCTTCCCTTCCCTTCCCTTCCCTTTCCTTCCCTTCCCTACCTTTCCCTACCCTACCCCTACCCTTCCCTTATAATTTCCTTTCCCCTACTCATCCCTTCCCGTACCCTTCCCTTCCCTTCCTTTCCCTTCCTTCCTTCCCTTCCCTTCCTTCCTTCCTTCCTTTCCTTCCCCTGCCAACCCTTATAATTTCCTTTCCCCTACTCATCCCTTCCCGTACCCCTCCCTTCCCCTACCCTTCCCTTTCTTTCTCCTACCCTTCCCTCCCCTACCCATCTCTTGCTTCCCTTACCATTTCGTTTCCTTCCCCTACCGTTTCCTTCCCTCCCCTCCCTTCCCCTACCCTTCACTACCCCTTATCTTTATCCTTCCCCTCCCTTCCCCTACCCTTTTACCCATTTCCTACCGTTCTCTTTCCTTCCCCTACCCTTTCCCTACCCTCCCCTTACCTTCCCCTACCCTTTCCCTACCCTTCCCTTACCTTCCCTTACCCTTCCCTTCCCCTACCATTCCCTACCCATCCCTACCCTTCCCAACCCTTCCCTTGCTTCCCTCATCCTCCTGGCCCTACGCTGCCCCCTCCCAGAGCCCTAGCCCCCACCTGCTGGCTCTCGGGCTGCTGCTAATCTGCCAAGGCGCCCCGGGCATGAGGCAGGTGGAGTCGGACTACGCGGCGCCACTCCAGCAGCTCTCCACCTTCGACGGCTATCGCTACTCCAACTACCTGGGGCCGGATGGGTACAGGTGAGCGCTTGGGTGGAAGTAGAACATCGGTGTGTAGGTAGGAAGGACGGAGTGGTAGGGAGGCGGGAGCGGAGGGGGAATAGGTAAGGAAGAGCACGCGGGGGAGATAGTGGGGGAAGAGAGGAAAGAATGAAGGGAAAGTGGATGGTGGGGAGAAGAGGGAATGGAGGGAGAAGGGAGGGTAGGAAGGGGAGAGGGGATGGGTAGTAGGGAGGAGAGAAAATGAAGAGGGAGTCATAGGGAGCGGAAGGATTGGCTGATGACAGGATGGTAGGAAGGGAGAGAAGGGAAGGAGAGCAGATGGTAGGGAAGGGAGAGAATGGAGAGTGGAAGGGAGGGATGCTAATGAGGAGTGAATGGATTGGGAAAAGAGAGAAAGGGAGGGGGAGGCATAATCGGGAGGAGAAGGAACAGAGGTAGAGAAGATAGAAGGGAGGGGAGCAAATGAAGAGAGAGATGATGGTGAGAAAGGGAGAGATGGGTGGTAGGGAGGAAAGAGAATGGGAGAAGAGAAAAAAGGCTATTGACCGCTGAGAGGAATGATGGGTGATTAAGGAAGGAAAGGGAGGTGGTGAAGGGGGGAGGGAGGTGATAAAAAAGGAGAGGAAGTATGCAGACGAGTTAGCAGGAGGAGGAGGAGGAGGAGGAAAGCTGTCACAATAAAGATAGGATCGACGATAGAGAGACAGAAAAGGAAAGGACATTAGATACGGCATTAGTATAGAAGGTATAGACAAAGAGAATGGAATGCACAGAAATTAGACAGGTTAAAGGAGACAGCAAAGAAACTGTATAAAGAGGTGGAGTAGAAAAAAAAAATGGAAGGAACAGAAATTTAGAGCGGTAGAAGGAGACAGTAAAGAAAGTATATATGGAGGTGGAGCAAAAAAATAGAGAAAGAATGGAAGGAACAGAAATTAGGGAAGTTAAAGAAGACACAGTAAAAAAAAAGTATATATGGAGTAAAAAAAATAGAGAAAAAGAATGAAAGGAACAGAAATTAGGGAGATAGGAGAAGACAGAGTAAAGAAAGTGTATGAGGAGGTGGAGAAAAATACTTATGATGCAAAGGAAGAGCGAGGTAACGAATCAGTATGGAAGATAATATAAGGAAAAAAGTAAGTGAACCAGTAATGAATGAAGAGGAAAGGAAGTATAAAAAGTGGAGGGAAGATATTCAGACACACAAAAAAGAGTATAGCGAAGTGATAAAGCAGTAAAAAGGAAGAGAAAACGAGAGTAAAGAAGGAGGATCATGCAAAATAGAGAAACGGGGAAAAAAAATAATGCCCGTGGAAGATGATGACACGGAGATATAGAAGGAAAATAAAGGAAGGGTAACAGGGAATAAAGGAAAGTGTGTAAAGAATGAAATAGCGAGAGATAATAAAGAGGAGCGAAATGGGTAGATATAGAAAACGGGAGTAAAATGTGCATGTGAAAAATGGAAGAGTAGCAGGTGATGCATTAGAGGGAAAGCAGGGGAAAGAGGAGGAAGTAGAATGTAGAGAAAGCAGGAAAACGTACAGGAGAAAAACAGAGGAAAGGAAAGAGGAAAGAGGAAGAAGTAGAATGTAAAGAAAGCAGGAAAAAGTACAGGAAGAAAATAGAGGAGAGGAAAAAGGAAGAAGTAGGAAGCAGAGAAAGCAGAAAAAATTACAGGAGGAAAGTAGAGGAGAGGAAAGAGGAAAGGGGAAGAAGTAGAATGTAAAGAAAGCAGGAAAAAGTACAGTAGGAAAATAGAGAAAAGGAAAGAAGAAGAAGTAGGAAGCAGAGAAAGCAGAAAAGAGAGAGAAAGGGATCATACAGGAAAGAGGAATTAATTAGTATAAAAAAAAACAAGACATACAGACGCAAAAAAAAGGAAAAGAACAGGTAATAAAACGTTAATTACAAAAGAAGATCGCTACCGGTTATTACTTTCCCATCATTTACCTTTTTATTGGCCAGGTGACAGGTAGGCGAGTGAAGGGGCAGAGGGGAGGGGGGAGACAGGTAAGGGAGCACAGGTAAAAGTGAGGTGCAGGGAACGGTGTGCTTAATGGAGTGTAGGGGAGAGAAGGAGAGGAGGACGCGGCGGGGACGGGGAAGGTAAGGGGAGGAGGAGGGGAAGGGGAAGAGAAGGAACGAATGGGCGGTAAAGAAGGGAGTGTGTCTCCTATCTAAAAGCAGGAACCTGTTTTCATAAATCTCACAGCCTTCCTTTCCCTTCCCTTTCTCCATGTTATATTGCCCCTCCCTTTCCCTCTCTCCCTCTCTCTCTGTTCCTCCTCCTTCTCTCCCTCCTCCTCCTCCTCCTCCTCCTTCGGCCTGCATTGTGTCTGGTGTTATTTGAGAACGAGTGAAAGGTAAGGTGTCTCTGGGCCCACGCGTCCGAGAGGGAGATTTGGGAGGTGATAACAGCTCTCGCACTGCATCAGATAGCGACGTGATAAGAGGGGAATGTTCTTAAAGCGCGTGGAGGTTTTTTTTTTTTTTTTTTTTTTTTTCATCTTTCTGTTTGTGCACTTTTTATCTTGTCTTTATCTCTTGTCCACTTACTTTTATCTAGTATGTTCTTATCTTGTTTTATATCTTTTCTCATTCGTTTTTTATTTTATTTTATAGTTTTCCCATTTTTTTATTTTGTTCTCATCGCATACACTCGTTTTTTATCTTGTGTTTTCTTATCTTGTTGCACACTCATCTTTATCTTGTTTTATATATCTTTTCACGCTCTTTTTTATCATTTTTTTTCCATTTTATTTTTTTATTTTCCATCACACTCATCTTTGTCTGTTTTTATCTCCTTTTTTACTCATTTATCTTGCTTTTTTATCTCTCTTGTTTCACGCTTCTTTCTATCCTTCTGTCTCGCTTCACACTCATCTTTGTCTGTTCTTTTCTCTTTTTCACTCATTTTATCTTGCTTTTTTATCTCTCTTGTTTCACGCTTCTTTCTGACCTTTTATCTCGTCTCACACTCATTTTCAACTTCTTTCACACTTGTCAATATGATTCTACTTGTCTGTTTGTCTGTCAGTTTCTTTCCTTTCCAATAAACCCACGGCGACACTATCACCTTCGCCTCTAGATTCTATCACTTTTTCATCCATTTTCTTCTAGTCTTACCCGTGTTTCTCTTACCCTACCCCTCTTTCTCTCTGTCTGTATGTCTGTTTGTCTGTCTTACCCCCACAAGCTTGTTACGTGTTATTCCCCCTTGCCTCCAGGTTCAGTAACTTCTTAATACTTTCATATCAGTTTTCATCTATTTTCACACTTGTTTCTTTCACTCCTGCTTTCTTTACATCCTACTTCTTTCTCTTTCCCCTGCTTTCTCTTTAATTCATCACCTGCTACACTCTCTTTTTTTTTCACTTGCGCTTTTTACTTCCGTTTTCTATGTCTATCCATTTCTCTTCTCTGTATTATCTCTCGCTATTCCAATCTTTACACACTTTCCTTTATTCCCTGCCTGGATTTCTTACCCCCTAAACCTGTTACCTACGATCCCCCTTCGTCCCTAGATTCAGTTACTCCCTCCCCGATAATTTTACACCATTTTTTATTTAATTGTACACCTCTCTCTTTCACTCCACCTGTCTGGCTACTTACCTGCTTCCCTTACCCATTAAGCCTGTTACCTATCATTACCCTTCGCCTCTAGGTTCAATGACTTCCTCCTGAAAAGTTATGTACGCATTTTTTATCTATTTTTCACCTGTTTCTTTTGCTCTACCTGTCTGTTTTTCTTTCTCAATTCCACAAACATTTGCCTCAATAGTTAATTACCCATTTTCATCTTCTTGTCCACTTGTTTTTTCATCTTGACTGCATGCCTGTCTGTCTGTCTGTCTGTTTGTCTGTCTGTTTTGCATGCAACCACAAACCTGTTATCTATCCTTCCCCTTCACCTCTTAGATTCTTCTACTCGCTGCCCACGAGTTCGAGGGCGGAGCAGCGATCAGCCTCAGGGGAAGTGACGGGCCAGTACGCTTTCGTGGCACCAGAGGGCGACGAGTACCACTTCAAGTACGAGGCCGGCAACAAGGGCTACGTCGTGGAGAGCAACGCCCTGCCCACGCCCGTCCAGGACACCGAGGAAGTGAGACGCGCCAAGGAGGAGTTCTTCGCGGCTTACCAGAAGGCGCTCGAGATGGCGGACTCCGACGAAGACAGCGAAGACTCATCATCGTCCGAGGAGTCTGATGAGTACAGCGAGGAGAGCAGCGAGGAGTCTGGGGAGGAGGATTCGGATGAGGACTCGAGTGAAGAGGATGATGATGAGGAAGAGTCGGAGGAAGAGGATGAGGAAGAGTCTGGTGAGGAAGACGAGGAGGAAGAGGAAGATGAGGAGGAGGAAGAAGAGGAGGAAGAAGAGGAGGAGGAAGAGGAAGAAGAGGAGGAGGAAGAGGAAGAAGGTGAGGAAGAAGAGGAAGAAGGTGAAGGTAACGAAGAGGAGGAGGAGGAAGAGGAAGAAGGCGAAGAAGGTGAAGGTGAAGAAGAAGAAGAAGGAGAAGAAGGAGAGGAAGAAGAAGAAGGAGGAAACGGAGGACGTGGAGACAAGGGGAAGGGAAGCAGACGAGGAGGACAGAGAACAGGAGGCAGGAGGAAGCTGGTCAAGGCTCGTCCCCTCTTCAAGGACTCTGGATTCGGACAGAAGATCGTGCGGCCGTACCCTTACAACTTCAGGCGGTGAGGTGGCGAACGCTTGCAACCCTCGCTGTGCCTCTCCCTGGGACCTAATGACTCCCCCAAGCTAGTCAGAGGGAAAATAGGTCTCGACGTTGCTGAAACCCTCCATTACCCTCCCTCTTAGTGCCTTTTCTTCATCGCCAACGCCATCTATTGCAACGAAAAACAGTTACACCTTCCCCAGGCTGCTCTGTCGTAATCCTTCCTTTCCCTAGGCATAATAAGGAGGTTTTGAGCCTATTCTTGACCTCCTACGAGTGCCTAAGGATTACCAGAATGCTACCCCTCTCCTTAAACCTGAAGCACAAGGTCGTCTGAGTCACAATTGGCCTTACTGTAAAAAAAATCCGCCCGCTCCAGTAAAAACATGGGGCAAAGACCAAGACTTCCTCCCTCACGAAAGTCCAAGAAAGCCATAAGGTTCAAAATGAGATAACCCCAAGATTGCGTTGTGGTCCTTGGTTTAACTTACGATATCAGGAGAAGATGTTAAGGTTCTGGTAAGGAAAACTGATACACGAGATACGAAGTTAGTTTCTTAAGGTCACGATTCGAAGCATTCATCTCAACCCTACCATTTTTTTCTTCAACTTAATTTCAGCTCACCCGACTTTCACTTTTTTTTATACCTTCACTTTTCATTTTTTTTCCCCCTCATGTTCCTTCAATCAGGTAAATTTTGACACTTTTTTATATAATTATGGTATATAGATATTTTCCTTGTTGTTGTTAATAATTTTCTTCATGTTTGTGCAGTCTTCAGTGTGTGTGTGTGTGTGTGTGTGTGTGTGTGTGTGTGTGTGTGTGTGTTTATAAATATAGCTCTGTCTTACCATATATACGTCCCCAATTGTGTGTGTGTGTGTGTGTGTGTGTGTGTGTGTGTGTGTGTGTGTGTGTGTGTGTGTGTGTGTGTGTGTGTGTGTCTTTGCTTTGGCCAGATGCTACGTAATAGTTATGGAGTATTTATTTTTGTATACAGTATTGTAGTCACTATCTAATGTATTGCCCACGAGAGCTTTTTAAATATATTACAATGATTATTCTGCCTCGGTGTTTTATTCTGTTTGTGATGTGTGGAAGAAAGAGCCCGTCGGGAAAGTCCTTGAATAAAAATTGAAAACACATGCACTCTGAAACGATAAAAAAGGAAGAGAGTAAGGACACATATATAAGCTTATTGATAAAAACGGAGAGGAAGAAAAAAGAAAGAGTAGGGTGTTTGTGTCCTTGAAATGTATAAAGAGTTTTGTCATCTTTTACTTTTACTTTTTTTGTGTTGTTGTTGTTGTTTTTATGTGTTTGTCTGGCTCTCGTACCACACAAATCCCTCATCACAATCATGTTTCCTTTCGCCTCTAGGAAAACAAAGGAAAGAGAGAAAGAAAAGGAAAATACAATTAGTCTGCTTCCCACCTTCCTTTTCCTGCACCAAGAGAAATATTTTTTTTATCATTATCATCTCTCATTCCTGTATATAAACCCTGACCAGAAAAATATCTTGGGTATACGAAACAGCACAGTAGGTTGACTTTGGAGGAGGGGCCTGGTTGTTGTTGTTGTTGTTGTTTTTTGTATAAGGATGAGTACATTAAACTATTTAGGAAAGCACTTCAATCTGCAATAATTATTTAGTTTGGAAAGTTGAATTTTCTTACGTCTATACCACATCCCTCTTTTTCTCTTTTTTTCTTCGTATAGTTTCCTTCGGCGTACGCTAAATGTCAGCTTCGTAGAGGTCATGCAGTTATTTATATATTTTGTGGCACGATTTCATTTAGCAAAGCATCTTAATCTGCAACAATCATTCAATTAGGAAAGGTAAAATTTTTATATAGTTTCCTTCGGCGTCCTTTTAATGTCAGCTTCTTATAGGTTATGCAATTACTTACATATTTTTTGGCGTGATATTTAGTAACACATCCTAATCTGCAATAATTATTCCGTTGCGAAAGCTATTTTTTATACACTTTTTCCACCTCTATTTTTTGGGGGGTATAGTTTTCTTCGGTATCATCTTAATGTCAGCAATTATTTATACCTTCTTTCTGCACGATAGCATTTAGCACATCTCAATTTGCAATAGTCCTTCAGTTAAGAAATCTGACATTTTGGTTTAGTTTCCTTCGGCGTCCTCTCAATATCAGTTTCTCATGGGTGATGAAATTATATTATCTTTATCTTTTTTTTTCTTTTTTGAGGGGAGAGAGGGAGGGCATGTGCGTGGGAGTGCGGCGTGGCGGGCGTGGCAGTATTGGTATTGTGAGGGCGTGGCGTGTGGTGGCGTGCCGGGGAAGGTGGGGGGGGGGGGGTTCAGGGGTCGTGGGGAGGCGGCAATTTCGTGTGTGATGCCTTGGGTCGGCGTACTGAAAGGTGGGGTCACGCTCCTTCACGGTTTGGTGGTCGTGGCGCTGGGGGGGGGGGGGGGAGGTCGTGGTGGTGGTCGCGGTGGGTGGTAATGGTGGGGTTAAGGGTGTGGGTTTTAAGGGTCAGGTCACGGGGGCGTATGGTGGGACGTATGGGTGTGTTCTTTGATATGGAGTGGTGGTAGTTATGTTTCTTCCATCTTCCACTTGCTACCTGTCTTTCCCATTCTCCTCTCTCGTTGTTGTTTTTTCCACTCTGACTCTTCTATTCCTTCTCCATTTCTCTCGTTTTCCTCCTCCTTTATTTTTATTTTTCCTCTTCTACTTCTTTTCTTTTTTCTTTTCTCTCTCTTCTATTCCTTCTCCATTTCTCTCGTTTTCCTCCTCCTTTATTTTTATTTTACCTCTTCTACTTCTTTTCTTTTTTTCTTTTCTTTCTCTTCTATTCCTTCTCCACCTTTCTTGTTTAACTCCTCGTATCTTCTCTCTTTACCTTTCTCCTGTTTTCCTCTTCCTTTCTTTAGCTATTTTCTTCCTCCTTACCTTCTCTCATCTTCCTCTTTCTTCTATGTCCTCTGTTGTCTGTTTATTCCTTTTACTTATCTCTTATTCGTTGCTGCATGATCGAGGACGTGTGGAATTTTCATAGTCACCCATTCAAACTCATCCATTTTCTCTTCGGTGACTTCAATGCCTAACTGTAGTAGACCATTCGAAACACAACGGTCTTAGTAGGGACGGCAACGCTTTTTCATATCTAGTTTATGTGTCTTTATTCCTGTTTTTCGTTTTATATTTTTTTCCACCTTCTTCCTCTTCTCCTTTCTCTTACTCTCTCACTTACTCTCCCTCCGCTTCTCACCTTCTATATGTGTCTCTATAGTATGGATATCTATGTAAATCTATGTAAAATCTTTTCTCTCCTCTCTCTTCTCTTTTCTCCATGTTTGTGTTTATTCGTTCACGTTCTTTTGATTCTCTCACCTTGGCATTCCTTAAACTTAGAATCAGACAACACCTCCACCTCCTCTTCTTCCTTCTCCCTCTCACTCTCTCGTTCTCCTCTCACTCTCCCTCTCCTTCTCACTCTTTCTCCTACCTCTCCCTCTCACTTTCACTCTTTCTCCTTCCTCTCTCTCCCTCTCACTCTTCCTCTTTCTCCTACCTCTCCCTCTTACTCTCACTCTTTCTCCTACCTCTCTCTTCCTCCCACTCTCCCTCGTTCTCCTCTCTCCCTCTCCCTCTCCCTCGTTCTCCTCTCTCCCTCTCCCTCTCCCTCGTTCTCATTTGTTAGCTGTCTAGTTTATGTGTGTTTGCTCCCGTTCTTCAAATGTTTTCACCTTGAGGATTTTTAGCTTGAAGTCAAACATTGCCCCTTCAACTTCTTCTCTCCCCCTCCTCCTCCTCCTCCTCGCTCCACCTCCTCTCCTCCTCCTCGGTTATGGAGTCAGCATGCGTGGAACAAAGGTCTCTCGTGCGTGTGAGTGTGATAAAGTGGCTTCATCAATAACAAGGCGATGAATGAGTGTGTTTATGTCGGTCTTACGCGAGAGGAAACCAATAATGTTGACGGAGAAAAATGAAGACGCGAGTGAAACGGATAATAGCGAGTAATTTGATGAGGAATGTGAGTGTAGGTTTCGTAACAATGATTCATAACGTGGGAAGAAGTTCACGATGCGGAAATAATATAAAAAGGAAAGGAAAGCGAGCGTGGAGTTCGTGATACCGGGTTTAGAGAATTAATTAAGGATGCGGGTTGTAATTATAGGGGATAACACGCGTAATTGCCCGAACGTATAATCGGTAAAGTAGTTAAGAATAGACCAGAGAAACAATATGAAAGGAAGCCAAATTCGAGGGTTTATAGAATTCGTGATATTGAATTGCAAAAAGAAAAAATGAAGCGAAAAAATAGAGAAATAGAACATGTTTGCAATTCCTTTTTAACGCAAACCTCCTTAGAATAGACAACAAAAGATGAAAGGAAATAGTAAAAATGAATGTAAAAAGTAGATAAGTAAAAAAATAAGTTCATGTGGAAAGGGAATAAGAAATGTCACACTTGATTTTAGTTATTTCAATCTTAAAGTCTATAAAATAAACGAAAGATCAGTGGAAATAATAATAAAATAGAAAAAACGTAATATTTGTTAAAAAAGAAAAAAATAAGTTCATGTGGAAAGGAAAAAGGAAATGTCACGCCTAATTATGATTTCTTTAACGTAAAACTCTGTAAAATAAATATATAAAAAATCTACGGAAATTATACAAACGAACGAGAAACGAAATAATAGGTAGAAATGTAAATCAAAACTACAATAGACATAACAAAGCAAACAAAAGAAAAACGAAACAAAACAAAAAAAGATAAAACAACAAATAATTAAAAAGGAAAACAAAGACACAACACACAGAAACAAAAAAAAAAATACCAACAATAAATAAAATAAAAAAATAAATTCGTGTGGAAAGAAACTCGGAAACGTCACACCTAATTACGATTCCCTTAAAACCCAAAACCCGCAAAACAAAAACCACGAAGTCAGGGCGGAGGACAAACACACGGCGAACACAACTCACCCGGCGGAGGATAACACGGAGTCCTTCACGGGGATCGGAACAATTCGAGAGCCCTTCCTGTTTCTCGTCCTCTACAAGTGAAAGTACCAACAACTGCCTCACTTTTCCTTTAATCTCGAACCCAAGCCAGGCAAACAGAGGACGTGACGAGTGCGCGAAGGAAGGCGAAGGAGTTTTTGTTTATATTTGTTTGTGGGAGTGGCTGAGGAGGTGGAGGACAGGGGGAGGGATCTTTTTATACTTATCGGGGAATATATTAACCCGACTTGCACTGGGAATGGAGAGCAAGGGCGAACGGGGCACGGTTAGATAGCCGCTCCTGACATTTCGTAGGGCTGCGGCAAGGACAGAGTCGAGGGGGGTAACTAGGTAGGGTAACGTGGGTATGGGACTGTCTGGGACGCTGATGGGGTGTGGTATAGGGGTGACAGAGGGTAAAATATGGTTCCTCTGTGACTGGTTCTGGTGCAATAGTAGTAGTAGTAGCAGTAGTAGTAGTAGTAGTAGTAGTAGTAGTAGTAGTAGTAGCAGCAGTAGAAGTAGGGCCTCGTTGGGTGTGGTTGGGGTTGTGTTTACGGTAGGAAGGGTAAGGCAAGAGCTGGTATTTGATTTGTTTATATTACTTGATATGGTAATGGTGGTGGTGGCGGTGGAGGTGGTGGTTTCAGTGTGTAGAGAGTTGAGTGGAAGTGGGCGTGGGCGTGGGCGTGGGTGTGGGTGTGGGTAGGTGAGCTGTGAAGTGGAAGGGGGTGAGGGTTAAATGGGTGGAGGAGGCGATGTTTGAAGTGGAGCGTTGACCTTCCACCTCTTCGTACGAACTAGGTAAAAACATCCTCCACTCTTCCATCTCCACCTCTCCTTTACCCCCTCCACCTCCGGGCCTCCCCTTCATTCCCTCCACCCACCCATCTGCCCTCCATCCTTCCATCTCTTCCACCCCTCTACTTACCTCAGATACCCCTCCACCCCTCTTTCTCACCTCCATCCTTCCATCCCCTCCACCCCTTCCACCCCTCCACCCTATATGCACGTCACCTCCCTCCTACTCCCCCTTCCCCTCTTCCACCTCTTTGTATACCAGGTAAATAAGGCCTCCTCCACCCCCTCCTCCTTCCCTCCTCCTCCTCCTTCCTCCTCCTCCTCCTTCCTCCTCCTTCTTCCCCTCCACCCCTCCTGTACCCTCCTTCCCTTCTCGGCTTTCTCTCGATGTCGCCACACAGCAACAACACTGCAGGTAGAGAGAGAACCATCTTTTTTTTTTTTCTTTTTTCTTTTTTACTCTCTGGCGCCGGTAGGGCTTTCTTGGTGGGGCCTGATGGTCGGCCCCAGCCTGTTATGGCGCGGGCAAGTGTTTTTAGTGGCATCATCTTGCTTATCTCATGCTGCCCCCCGGAGCTCATCTTTGATCCTCGTTTTAGAGAGAGAATCTAAAGTCCGGGTTCATATGTGGTCTTCAGGACAGCATATGGGTAGTCTTTTTAGACCACTCGACTGTGACTGAAAAATCCCAGCTTGTGTCGGCGGGCGGGACACGAACGTGGGTTCTCCTGGACGCTGCGCCCTCACGCTAGCCACTCAGCCACTGTCTATCATAATTATCATATCCATCAAAGAAAGAAAGAAAGAAAGAAAGAAAGAAAGACAAATAGAAAGAAAGAGTTTTTTTTTCTTCATAATTGTCACATACATATACTTTGAATAAGAAAGATAAACTAGGTTACAGTGACAGCGGTGATAATTATAGAAGAATAAAATAAAATGCGTCCTTAATAACAGCGGGAGCAGAGACTGAAAAAAAAATCAAACGAATAAGATATTTGCCTCGGAAGTCCTGGAAGTCGCGTCTTTTTCGCCGAGTCATTACAGGAAGTAGAAAACAGGATGTGATATGGAGGAAAAGAAAAAAAGTCGCAGTCAGAATATAATACCTGTTTGGTGAAGAGCACGGAATATTTCGCGTAACTAGTTTTTGTAGATGAAGAACCCAGTATTTATTTTCCAAGCAAGACGAACACGGACAGCAACAAACACACGTGCTCAAATAATAGTCGTTTATACATACAGCAAAAGAAAAGATAACATAATGATGATGATAATGATAGCAAGAATAAGAACAATGAACCTACAGAACAATAAACCGACATAGCTGGATATTTATTGCCGGTGAGTCACAGATGGCAGACAAGAGAAAAAAAATATGTCCGTGTAATAGATGAAGAGAAGAAAGGAGACGAGAAATAAGAAAAAAGTTGTAGCAGAGACAAGAAAAAGAAGACAAAAGTAAAGAGAAAAGGTCAACTTGCATTTAGGAAAGTAGAAGATACGAGAAAAAGTAAGGGAAGAAAAATATAAGCGGAGTTAGACAAGACAAAAGGAAACGAAAAGTAAGGAATGATGAATGTTAACTTAGAGAAATGTTAACTTCAAAAGACGAAAAAAATAATAACGGTGTTCATGTTACCTGCGCAGACGCAATGAAATAAGAAGAAACGTAGGAAAATAAAAAATAAATGTCAGTATGAATAAAAAATAAATAAAACATGAAGACTTAGAAACAGGAGTAAAGAATAGAAGAAAAAAGGAAAAGGAAAGCATAGAAAAAGGCAAAGATACTGCTCCATAACTTTCTGGAGACTGGCTGAGTGAGTGACTGGCTGATTGTGGGCCGGCTGGGCGGTGACCAAGGGAAGGGCACCTGGGGTCAGAAATACCGGTGTGTATGTGTGTCTGTGTGTGTGTGTAATTCACCTCTTGGTCTGCTGCGGGTCCCTCTCGAGACAGCCAGCCGTTCCCCTACGGAAGAGCACAGAGCTCATAGTACCGATCCTTGGGTAGGACTGAGACCACTCACACACAACACACCGCGACAACGAGGTCACAACTCCTTGCCTGACGTCGCGTACCTACTCACTGCTAGGTGAACAGGGGCTACACGTGAAAGAAGAAAACCCAGCTTATCTTCGCCCGGCCGGGAAATCGAACCCCGGTCTTTCTGGTTGTGAGGCTGACGCTCTATCCACTGAGCGACCGGGGCGTGTGTGTGTGTGTGTGTGTGTGTGTGTGTGTGTGTGTGTGTGTGTGTGTGTGTGTGTGTGTGTGTGTGTGTGTGTGTGTCGTTGTTGTTGTCGTTGGCCACGGGATGGGCACCTGGGGTCGGAAATGCCTTCGGTACCAACAAGTGCCTTCGCAGGATCATGGTGTATAGCTAGAATATCTTCGTGTCGAACCAGCGACTACTTAATCGAGGCCTGTTACCAGCTTATTTCGTGAACTCCAACTCCGGCTATATGGGCACGTGGCACGCCTCCCAAAGGTCGGTCATGCTCACAAGGTTGCTTTTGTACAAGACAATGGTGAGTTAAGGAAAGGGGATGCCCACGTAACTCATGACTGGGGCAGGTCGATCGATCCTTGAGGGGGCTTAGAATGGGAAGGGCAGCTGTGTGGAGGCTTGCCCCTGGTTGATCGGCGGGTGAGTGAAGCGACGCGTCCCCTGGCATATGCTCCCCGTTAGTTAGTTTGTAGTCTCTGTGTGTGTGTGTGTGTGTGTGTGTGTGTGTGTGTGTGTGTGTGTGTGTGTGTGACCTGGAAATACCTGCTCCGTCCAGCCGGGTCTCCAGGTGACGGGGAAGGCGCGGCGCGGGGCTCAGCGACGTGTTGCAGCGTCTGGGCGAAAAGGTGAAAAGAGGTCGCGTGATATAATGTTTCCTGCCGCTATTGTTGCTTCTGTTCGAGGTGTCTGACTCTTGTTGGTACTACTACTGCTGTTACTACTGCTACTGCTGCTGCTACTGTTACTGCTGCTGCTACGGCTACTATTTCTACTACTACTACTACTACTACTATTACTACTACTACTACTACTATTACTACTACTACTACTACTACTTTTTTTTTAAGTCTTGGCCTATTGCACCGGTAGGCTTCTTCCCCGGTGGATCCTGATGGACGGTCCAAGGCTTCTTCCCAGTGGGGCCTGATATCATTATTACTACTACTACTACCACTACTAACCGCTCCACCACCATTATTACTTATCAATACTTGTCACTATCACCAGCCATTATAAGGACCGTGTTTTCCATACTAACCTGTCGGGTGGTCAAGGCAATCATAAGGAAAAGGAAAAAGAATCGATCACATCAGATGTTATGGAATGAGGACGCAACGAACCAGCCAGCCAGCCACCCAGCCACTCCTCTTTCCAGCCAGCCAGCCACCCAGCTACTCCTCTTTTCAGCCAGCCATTCAGCCAACCAGCCACCCAGCCACTCCTCTTTCCAGCCAGCCATTCAGCCAACCAATCACCCAGCCACTCCTCTTTCTAGTCAGCCAGCCAGCCACCCAGCTACTCCTCTTTCCAGCCAGCCATTCAGCCAACCAATCACCCAGCCACTCCTCTTTCCAGCCAGCCATTCAGCCACCCAGCCACCCAGCCAGCCACCCAGCTACTCCTCTTTCCAGCCAGCCATTCAGCCAACCAATCACCCAGCCACTCCTCTTTCCAGCCAGCCATTCAGCCACCCAGCCAGCCAGCCACCCAGCTACTCCTCTTTCCAGCCAGCCATTCAGCCAACCACCCACCCAGCCACTCCTCTTTCCAGCCAGCCATTCAGCCAACCAGCCACCCAGCCACTCCTCTTTCCAGCCAGCCATTCAGCCAACCAATCACCCAGCCACTCCTCTTTCTAGTCAGCCAGCCAGCCACCCAGCTACTCCTCTTTCCAGCCAGCCATTCAGCCAACCAATCACCCAGCCACTCCTCTTTCCAGCCAGCCATTCAGCCAACCAATCACCCAGCCACCCCTCTTTCCAGCCAGCCATTCAGCCACCCAGCCACCCCTCTTTCCAGCCAGCCATTCAGCCAACCAGCCACCCAGCCACTACTCTTTCCAGCCAGCCATTCAGCCACCCAGCCACTCCTCTTTCCAGCCAGCCATTCAGCCACCCAGCCACTCCTCTTTCCAGCCAGCCATTCAGCCACCCAGCCACACCTCTTTCCAGCCAGCCATTCAGCCAACCAATCACCCAGCCACTCCTCTTTCCAGCCAGCCATTCAGCCACCCAGCCACTACTCTTTCCAGCCAGCCATTCAGCCACCCAGCCACTCCTCTTTCCAGCCAGCCATTCAGCCACCCAGCCACTCCTCTTTCCAGCCAGCCATTCAGCCAACCAATCACCCAGCCACTCCTCTTTCCAGCCAGCCATTCAGCCAACCAGCCACTCCTCTTTCCAGCCAGCCATTCAGCCACCCAGCCACTACTCTTTCCAGCCAGCCATTCAGCCACCCAGCCACTACTCTTTCCAGCCAGCCATTCAGCCAACCAGCCACCCAGCCACTACTCTTTCCAGCCAGCCATTCAGCCAACCAGCCACCCAGCCACTCCTCTTTCCAGCCAGCCATTCAGCCACCCAGCCACTCCTCTTTCCAGCCAGCCATTCAGCCAACCAATCACCCAGCCACTCCTCTTTCCAGCCAGCCATTCAGCCACCCAGCCACTCCTCTTTCCAGCCAGCCATTCAGCCACCCAGCCACTACTCTTTCCAGCCAGCCATTCAGCCACCCAGCCACTACTCTTTCCAGCCAGCCATTCAGCCACCCAGCCACTACTCTTTCCAGCCAGCCATTCAGCCACCCAGCCACTCCTCTTTCCAGCCAGCCATTCAGCCACCCAGCCACTCCTCTTTCCAGCCAGCCATTCAGCCACCCAGCCACTCCTCTTTCCAGCCAGCCATTCAGCCACCCAGCCACTCCTCTTTCCAGCCAGCCATTCAGCCACCCAGCCACTCCTCTTTCCAGCCAGCCATTCAGCCACCCAGCCACTCCTCTTTCCAGCCAGCCATTCAGCCACCCAGCCACTCCTCTTTCCAGCCAGCCATTCAGCCAACCAATCACCCAGCCACTTCTCTTTCCAGCCAGCCATTCAGCCACCCAGCCACTCCTCTTTCCAGCCAGCCATTCAGCCACCCAGCCACTACTCTTTCCAGCCAGCCATTCAGCCACCCAGCCACTACTCTTTCCAGCCAGCCATTCAGCCACCCAGCCACTACTCTTTCCAGCCAGCCATTCAGCCAACCAGCCACCCAGCCACTTCTCTTTCCAGCCAGCCATTCAGCCACCCAGCCACCCAGCCACTACTCTTTCCAGCCAGCCATTCAGCCAACCAGCCACCCAGCCACTACTCTTTCCAGCCAGCCATTCAGCCAACCAGCCAGCCACTCCTCTTTCCAGCCAGCCATTCAGCCACCCAGCCACTCCTCTTTCCAGCCAGCCATTCAGCCAACCAGCCACCCAGCCACTTCTCTTTCCAGCCAGCCATTCAGCCACCCAGCCACTCCTCTTTCCAGCCAGCCATTCAGCCAACCAGCCACCCAGCCACTACTCTTTCCAGCCAGCCATTCAGCCAACCAGCCACCCAGCCACTCCTCTTTCCAGCCAGCCATTCAGCCACCCAGCCACTCCTCTTTCCAGCCAGCCATTCAGCCACCCAGCCACTCCTCTTTCCAGCCAGCCATTCAGCCACCCAGCCACTCCTCTTTCCAGCCAGCCATTCAGCCAACCAATCACCCAGCCACTCCTCTTTCCAGCCAGCCATTCAGCCACCCAGCCACTCCTCTTTCCAGCCAGCCATTCAGCCACCCAGCCACTCCTCTTTCCAGCCAGCCATTCAGCCACCCAGCCACTCCTCTTTCCAGCCAGCCATTCAGCCACCCAGCCACTCCTCTTTCCAGCCAGCCATTCAGCCAACCAATCACCCAGCCACTCCTCTTTCCAGCCAGCCATTCAGCCACCCAGCCACTCCTCTTTCCAGCCAGCCATTCAGCCAACCAATCACCCAGCCACTCCTCTTTCCAGCCAGCCATTCAGCCACCCAGCCACTCCTCTTTCCAGCCAGCCATTCAGCCACCCAGCCACTCCTCTTTCCAGCCAGCCATTCAGCCACCCAGCCACTACTCTTTCCAGCCAGCCATTCAGCCACCCAGCCACTCCTCTTTCCAGCCAGCCATTCAGCCACCCAGCCACTACTCTTTCCAGCCAGCCATTCAGCCACCCAGCCACTCCTCTTTCCAGCCAGCCATTCAGCCACCCAGCCACTACTCTTTCCAGCCAGCCATTCAGCCACCCAGCCACTCCTCTTTCCAGCCAGCCATTCAGCCACACAGCCACTACTCTTTCCAGCCAGCCATTCAGCCACCCAGCCACTACTCTTTCCAGCCAGCCATTCAGCCACCCAGCCACTACTCTTTCCAGCCAGCCATTCAGCCACCCAGCCACTACTCTTTCCAGCCAGCCATTCAGCCACCCAGCCACTACTCTTTCCAGCCAGCCATTCAGCCACCCAGCCACTACTCTTTCCAGCCAGCCATTCAGCCACCCAGCCACTACTCTTTCCAGCCAGCCATTCAGCCACCCAGCCACTACTCTTTCCAGCCAGCCAACCAGCCACCCAGCCACTACTCTTTCCAGCCAGCCATTCAGCCAACCAGCCACCCAGCCACTACTCTTTCCAGCCAGCCATTCAGCCAACCAGCCACCCAGCCACTTCTCTTTCCAGCCAGCCATTCAGCCACCCACCCACTCCTCTTTCCAGCCAGCCATTCAGCCACCCAGCCACTACTCTTTCCAGCCAGCCATTCAGCCAACCAGCCACCCAGCCACTTCTCTTTCCAGCCAGCCATTCAGCCCCCCATCCTCTCCTCTTTCCAGCCAGCCATACAGCCACCCAGCCACTACTCTTTCCAGCCAGCCATTCAGCCACCCAGCCACTACTCTTTCCAGCCAGCCATTCAGCCAACCAGCCACCCAGCCACTACTCTTTCCAGCCAGCCATTCAGCCACCCAGCCACTACTCTTTCCAGCCAGACATTCAGCCACCCAGCCACTACTCTTTCCAGCCAGCCATTCAGCCACCCAGCCACTACTCTTTCCAGCCAGCCATTCAGCCACCCAGCCACTACTCTTTCCAGCCAGCCAACCAGCCACCCAGCCACTTCTCTTTCCAGCCAGCCATTCAGCCAACCAGCCACCCAGCCACTACTCTTTCCAGCCAGCCATTCAGCCACCCAGCCACTACTCTTTCCAGCCAGCCATTCAGCCAACCAGCCACCCAGCCACTTCTCTTTCCAGCCAGCCATTCAGCCAACCAGCCACCCAGCCACTTCTCTTTCCAGCCAGCCATTCAGCCACCCACCCACTCCTCTTTCCAGCCAGCCATTCAGCCACCCAGCCACTACTCTTTCCAGCCAGCCATTCAGCCACCCAGCCACTACTCTTTCCAGCCAGCCATTCAGCCAACCAGCCACCCAGCCACTTCTCTTTCCAGCCAGCCATTCAGCCAACCAGCCACCCAGCCACTTCTCTTTCCAGCCAGCCATTCAGCCAACCAGCCACCCAGCCACTTCTCTTTCCAGCCAGCCATTCAGCCACCCACCCACTCCTCTTTCCAGCCAGCCATTCAGCCAACTAGCCACCCAGCCACTCTTCTTTCCAGCCAGCCTGCCAGCCACCCAGTCATCCAATCAGCCATTCAGTCAGCCATTCAGTCAGTCAGTCAGACACCCATTCACCCAGCCGGCCATTCAGTTAGTCAATCAACCATTCAGCCAACCAGCCATCGAGCCACCCAGCCATTCAGTCACCCATTTAGTCAGCCAGTCAGCCAGTCAACCAGGCAGCCACAAGGCATACGTAGACTGCAGCACCGCCAAGGCCCCGCTACCCAGTTTGGGGAGAAAAATTGCTCTTGCGCCACCATGAATAAGTTAATCAATGAGATGGTAAACAGATTGTGGTGGTGGTGGAGGTGGTGTTGTTGTTAGTGGTGATGGTAGCGATGGTGGTGTTAGTGGTTCTGACGGTATAGTGGTGATGGAGATGGTAGTGGATATCTTTCTTTCCCTCGTTCATCACCCTTTTTTATTTTATTTTCTACGGTAGTGAAAACATCTATCCTGTAACCATTTCTTTTTTCCTGAATAAATACTAAGAGAGGAATGGAAGTATTTTTTTTTTTTTTTTTTTTTTACAGCAAAGGAATCAGTTCAAGGTCATAAAAAAAGGAAACAAATATGGAAAAAAAAACTTATTTGTCCTTATTTATCGCACTTTCTTTCCTCTTCCTCGTCCACCTCCCTTATCATCTTTCCCTCGTCCACCTCCCTTATCTTCTCTCCCTCGTCCACCTCCCTTATCATCTTTTCCTCGTCCACCTCCCTTATCGTCTTTCCCTCGTCCACCTCCCTTATCATCTTTTCCTCGTCCACCTCCCTTATCTTCATTCCCTCGTCCACCTCCCTTATCGTCTTTCCCTCGTCCACCTCCCTTATCTTCTTTCCCTCGTCCACCTCCCTTATCTTCATTCCCTCGTCCACCTCCCTTATCTTCTTTCCCTCGTCCACCTCCCTTATCTTCATTCCCTCGTCCACCTCCCTTATCGTCTTTCCCTCGTCCACCTCCCTTATCTTCATTCCCTCGTCCACCTCCCTTATCGTCTTTCCCTCGTCCACCTCCCTTATCTTCATTCCCTCGTCCACCTCCCTTATCGTCTTTCCCTCGTCCACCTCCCTTATCTTCTTTTCCTCGTCCACCTCCCTTATCGTCTTTCCTCGTCCACCTCCCTTATCTTCTTTCCTCGTCCACCTCCTTATCTTCTTTCCCTCGTCCACCTCCCTTATCGTCTTTCCTCGTCCACCTCCTTATCGTCTTTCCTCGTCCACCTCCCTTATCTTCTTTCCCTCGTCCACCTCCCTTATCGTCTTTCCCTCGTCCACCTCCCTTATCTTCTTTTCCTCGTCCACCTCCCTTATCGTCTTTCCCTCGTCCACCTCCCTTATCTTCTTTTCCTCGTCCACCTCCCTTATCATCTTTCCCTCGTCCACCTCCCTTATCATCTTTCCCTCGTCCACCTCCCTTATCTTCTTTCCCTCGTCCACCTCCCTTATCGTCTTTCCCTCGTCCACCTCCCTTATCTTCTTTCCCTCGTCCACCTCCCTTATCTTCTTTCCCTCGTCCACCTCCCTTATCGTCTTTCCCTCGTCCACCTCCCTTATCTTCTTTCCCTCGTCCACCTCCCTTATCGTCTGTCTTTTCCTCGTCCACCTCCCTTATCGTCTTTTCCTCGTCCACCTCCCTTATCGTCTTTTCCTCGTCCACCTCCCTTATCGTCTTTTCCTCGTCCACCTCCCTTATCATCTTTCCCTCGTCCACCTCCCTTATCTTCTTTCCCTCGTCCACCTCCCTTATCGTCTTTCCCTCGTCCACCTCCCTTATCGTCTTTCCCTCGTCCACCTCCCTTATCTTCTCTCCCTCGTCCACCTCCCTTATCGTCTTTTCCTCGTCCACCTCCCTTATCATCTTTCCCTCGTCCACCTCCCTTATCTTCTTTCCCTCGTCCACCTCCCTTATCTTCTTTCCCTCGTCCACCTCCCTTATCGTCTTTTCCTCGTCCACCTCCCTTATCGTCTTTCCCTCGTCCACCTCCCTTATCGTCTTTTCCTCGTCCACCTCCCTTATCGTCTTTCCCTCGTCCACCTCCCTTATCGTCTTTTCCTCGTCCACCTCCCTTATCATCTTTCCCTCGTCCACCTCCCTTATCTTCTTTCCCTCGTCCACCTCCCTTATCATCTTTCCCTCGTCCACCTCCCTTATCATCTTTCCCTCGTCCACCTCCCTTATCATCTTTTCCTCGTCCACCTCCCTTATCATCTTTTCCTCGTCCACCTCCCTTATCGTCTTTTCCTCGTCCACCTCCCTTATCATCTTTTCCTCGTCCACCTCCCTTATCGTCTTTTCCTCGTCCACCTCCCTTATCGTCTTTCCCTCGTCCACCTCCCTTATCGTCTTTTCCTCGTCCACCTCCCTTATCATCTTTCCCTCGTCCACCTCCCTTATCTTCTCTCCCTCGTCCACCTCCCTTATCGTCTTTCCCTCGTCCACCTCCCTTATCGTCTTTCCCTCGTCCACCTCCCTTATCGTCTTTCCCTCGTCCACCTCCCTTATCGTCTTTCCCTTGTCCACCTCCCTTATCGTCTTTCCCTCGTCCACCTCCCTTATCGTCTTTCCCTCGTCCACCTCCCTTATCTTCTCTCCCTCGTCCACATCGTTTTGCTTTTCACCACTCTCTTCCTTTTTGTTTCTTTCCTCGTCAATTATTTTTTTACTCCCTCTAACCCACCGTTGCCAGATTATCGTACTTAGAGCATAGTATTTACCGGTTTCTGACGCCTAACTATTGCCAAGAAACATCAGGAATTAACTATTTTAACGATAATTTTAAGTGAATCTCGTTAGTGGGGTCCAGGAGACAGTTTTGGGGTCGGAAGTCGGTAAATATAAGAGGCTGAGTACGACAATCTGGCAACGCTGCTCTAACCCTTAATAATGAGGATAATTTACCAGGTG
This sequence comes from Eriocheir sinensis, assembly GCF_024679095.1. Classification (NCBI taxonomy): domain Eukaryota; kingdom Metazoa; phylum Arthropoda; class Malacostraca; order Decapoda; family Varunidae; genus Eriocheir; species Eriocheir sinensis. Next base: position 18,689,255 of record NC_066517.1, on the reverse strand, counting down.
TTGTTTATAAACTTGTTTGACGCTTGTATCTTCGGCTAGTTTTTTTTATTGTATTTTCATGTTTTGTCTGTCTGTTTGTTTATTCGTTTGTTTGTTTGTTTGTTTACCCATTGTTAGTTTACGAAAGCAGCTCAGTTATGGAAATAGAAAAATAGAAAAGGTTGAATAGAATAAGTTGAATAAAATGATAGAAAAATAGAATAAGTGAAATAGAAAAATAGAATAAGTTGAATAAAATGATAGAAAAATTGAATACGTTAAATAGAATAATAGAAAAATAGAATGATAGAAAAGTTGAAAAATAAAAAAAATGGAATAACTTAAATAAAATAACAGAAAAATAAATTATAGAGAGAGAGAGAGAGAGAGAGAGAGAGAGAGAGAGAGAGAAACAAACAATTACTCGTCCGTCACCCAGGTCTACACAAGTCGCCCCTCCCATGCCCCGCGCCCCAAGGTTAGGTCTCCGCCTCCCGTTTTCTCTTTCACATCCCAAGTGTTGCAAGCACCCCCCCGGGCCCCCTATCTATACCCACCTCCCCTGGCACCCATAATTCTCCCTCTCCCCATTCCCCAAGTGTTATGCTCCCTGCTCTTTCCTCTTTCCTCCCTCGTTTCGTTTATCTCCCTCCACCTCCTCTTCCTCCCTCTCCTTCAGCATCTCCCTCTCTCTTATCTCTCTTCTTTTGGTCCCTATGCCTCCTGCCTCTATCGCTATGCTCCCTGCCTTTCCTTCCTTTCCAACACATCACTTTATCTCCCCCCTCTTCCTCCCCCTCCCTTATCCTCCTCCTCTCCCCTCACACCTTCATCTCATCACCTCCTTCCCAGCCTCCCTCTTCCCAGCATCTCTTCATCTCCCGTTTCAGCATCCTAACTCTCCCTTTCCTCCGTCTTCCCACCCTCCCTTCCTTCCTTCCTTCCTCTCTCTAACTACCCACCTACCTACCTGCCTATCAACCACCGTTCCTCCCTTCTATGCCTCCCTCACTCCCTACCTCTCCCGTTAGCTCCCTCCTTTCTGTACCACCATCCCTCCCTCCCTCCTTCCTATTAGCTCTCTCCCTCCCTCCCTTCCTTCCTCCCAGGTGTAATAACTAGCTTCGCCGTGCATTCCCACAGTTTACCATCAATCAGGTGGTCAAGGTCACGCGTATTACTGATGGGGTTATGGAATGCCTGGAAGGAGTAGGAGGGGGGGGGGGTAAGGCCAAGAAGAACAAGAACAAGAACAAGAAGAAGAACAAGAAGAACAAGGAGAACAAAAAGAACAAGAAGGATGATAAAAAAGAAGAAGAAGAAGAAGAAAAAGAAGAGACAAGAAAAAAAAGAAGAACAAGAACAGAAAGGAGTAGGAGGAGGAAGAGGACGAAAACGAGAACGAGAATGGAGGAAAAGAAAAAAAGTAAAAAGAAAAAAAATAGAGAAAAAAAGACACAACAACAAAAACAAAACAAAAAGGAGAGAAAGAAAAGAGTCAAAAAGAAGAGAGAGAGAGAGAGAGAGAGAGAGAGAACTGATAAAAGAGACCGATATAGGGTGTGGTTAGTGGAGGTGACAGTAGTGGAGGTGGCGGCGGCGGCGGTGACGGTGGCGGTGGTGGTGGTGGTGGTGGTGGCGGTGTCAAGGCCAAAATCGTGACCATAATACCGACGCCGCCCCTCCGTCTCTCCCTTCCTCCCCCTACCCCCCCTTCCCCCCCTTCTTCCCTCCCTCCGCCCTCCGTTTTTTTGCCTCCTGAAGGTGAGGTATGGAGGCGCTGGGTCACCTTCTCTACAAGACAGCTTAAGTAGGGCGTCCTGGGAGGTATTTGTTCCCCCCCCCCCTTTCCCCTTTTCTACCCCCTCCCTTTCCCTCTTCCTCCCCCTTCCTTCCCCTCTACATATGTCCTCTTAGCATTCGTCTCTCTTACGTCTCCATCTCTATCTGTTATCCTCCTCCTTTCCACACCTGTTTTGCTCCCTCCCTCCCTTCTGCCTCCTCTCCCCTCCCTCCTTCTTTCCCTCCCTCCTCAACACCTGTTCTTTCCTCTTGCAGACTCCTTACGTTCTTATGTTCTTATGTATTCTTCTCTCTTATGTCTCCACCTCATACCTGTTCTCCTCCTTTCTCCCACACCTGTTTGTTTTTCCCTTCTTTTTAATCAACACACCTGTCGCCTTTTATACACCTGCTCCCCTCCTCTCCTAACCTTTCTTCCCTTGTACACAAATCCCCTTTTAAAATCCGTCTGTTTTACGTCTCCAACTCATACCTGTTCTTCGTCCCACACCTGTTAATGTTTCTTTCCCTCTTTAATTAACACACCTGCTCCCTTCCTCTCCTAACCTTTCTTCCCTTGTACACAAATCCCCTTTTACAATCCGTCTCTTTTAAGTCTCCACCTCATACCTGTTCTTCGTCCCACACCTGTTAATGTTTCTTTCCCTCTTTAATTAACACACCTGCTCCCTTCCTCTCCTAACCTTTCTTCCCTTGTACACAAATCCCCTTTTACAATCCGTCTATTTTAAGTCTCCACCTCATACCTGTTCTTCGTCCCACACCTGTTAATGTTTCTTTCCCTCTTTAATTAACACACCTGCTCCCTTCCTCTCCTAACCTTTCTTCCCTTGTACACAAATCCCCTTTTAAAATCCGTCAGTTTTACGTCTCCACCTCATACCTGTTCTTCGTCCCACACCTGTTAATGTTTCTTTCCCTCTTTAATTAACACACCTGCTCCCTTCCTCTCCTCCCCTTCCTTCCTTTGTACACAAATTACCTTTTACAATCCGTCTCCTTTACGTCTAAACCCCATACCTGTTCTTCGTCCCACACCTGTTAATGTTTCTTTCCCTCTTTAATTAACACACCTGTCCACTTTTACTCTCCTCCTCCTCCACCTCCCCTTCTCCCTTTGCATATATGTCCTCTAACCCTTCATTCGTCTCTCTTACACCACAACACACCTGCTCTATCTTGTCCCACACCTGTTTAGATTCCTTTCCCCCTTTTAATTAACTCACCTTTCCCCTTTTATACACTTCTCACCTTCTTCTCCCTCCTCCTCCTCCTACTCCTCCTTCTCCTGCTCCCTAATTTGCATAACTCTCCCTTTCTTTCCCCCCTGTTCCCCCTCCCCCTCTCTTTCTCCCCTCCCAGACTCCCTTACTTGATCGTTTTCCTCCTCAACCTCCTCACTCATTCATTATCTATTTATGTATCTATTTTTATCTATATCTATTTTTTTCTATATTTTTCCATAAAGTCTCGTTCTTCACCAGTCTCGATTCTCCTCTCACCTCCAGCATACCTGTTTTCCTCCCCCCCCCCCGCCCCACCCCCTCACAACTTGTCTCCCTCTCCTCCCTCTCCCTCCTCTCCACCTCTCTACCTGTCTTTCCTTTATTTCCATCCAGCGACAGTTTTTTTTTTTCTTTTCACCTCACTGCACATTCCTCCCACACATCAGGAATTATCATTATTAGTATTGTTGTTGTTGTTGTTGTTGTTGTTGCTGTTGTTGTTGTTGTTGTTGTTGTTGTTGTTGTTTTTTTTGTTTTTTTTGATGTTCTTTTTATTGATCGTTTTTCTTCTAAAAATTTTATTCATACTAATAATAATAACAACAACAACAACCTTCTTCTTCTTCTTCTTCTTCTTCTTATTCACCTTTCCCGTGTTCTTGAGTCACCTGAGTCATGACATTCCCTTACCCTGTTTTTTCTTTTTCTTTTTTTTTTTCTTCTTTTGGTCAAATATCCTTGAAGTTTGTCGGTCATCTTGGCGTGGCTGAATAACGTGACCCTGCTCGCGCGCGCACACACACACACACACACACACACACACACACACACACACACACACACACACACACACACACACACACACACACACACACACACACACACACACAAACAAACAAACACACACAAAAAAACACACACAGTTTATATGTTACATTTTGTTGTATTGATAATAATATAAAGTAAAAGAGGAAGAACAAGAACAAGAACAAGAACAAGGAGAAGGAGAAGGAGAAGAAGAAGAAGAAGAAAAAGAAGAAGAAGAAGTAGAAGAAGTAGAAGAAGAAAAAGAAGCAGAAGTAGTAGAAGAAGAAGAAGAAAAGAATATAGAAAAGAAAAGAAAAAGAAGATGAAGATGATGATGATGATGATGATGATAATGATGAAACTGAAGAACCTAACACTCAAAACACACACACGCAACACACTCCACTTTTTTCCACATAATCTAACCGACATCAACCCCACACACATTTATTTTTCTCAGTCATCATTACCACTAGAAAAAGAATATTATTAACCTTAAGAATGACGAACGATGAGGTAAAACACGTTCGAATCCCGTAACCATATTGCGTAAAGATGAAGGAGTGATTACTTCTACACGTAAACAAAAAAAAATTCCAGGTTTGTAGGTAAAAAAAAAGTCCAGGTTTGTAGGTAAAGAAAAAACAACTCTGGTCCATTAGAAAGCTTGGAAGGTAGCAAGGTCACGATGAACTTGGGGAGTAAGATCTGGTTCTGGTAAAATCTTGTACTGCTTCTTTTTTTCTTTCTTTTTTTTTGTCTGGTTCCCGTTGTCTCTGGTATTTAGTCTCCCTTTATTTGGTTCGTTTTTTTACATTTGATTTTTTGTTTATGTGGATTTCAGGTTTTATTTTTTATCCTTCGTCTTTTTTCTTATTTTTTCCCTTTGTTATCCGTATTTTTTTGTCCTGCTTCATTTATTTATTTTCTTATCTTCTTTTATTCATTTCCCATTTTCTTTTCATCAGTATTTTGTTTAGTTCCCGTTGTCTCTGGTATTTAGTCTTCCTTTATTTGGCTCGTTTTTTGACATTTGATTTTTTCTTTATGTGGATTTCAGGTTTTATGTTTTCCTTCACTTCCCTTTTTTCTTATTTTTTTCTTTTGCTATCAGTATTTTTTTTTTTGTCTTACTTTATTCATTTTTTTCCTTTCTTCTCTTATACATTTCCCATTTTCTTTTCATCAGTGTTCTGCTTAGTGTTACTTTTCTGATATACATATTTGTTTCCCGGCATTTTTCCCTTTTCCATTTTTTTCCCCATAAGAAAGACAACACCTTCAAGACACCTTTATGTAAACCACTTATAATCCTTCCACTTTTTATGCTCCTTCCACTTTTTGCTCACTGATATTTTCCGCTGCTTCACTTAATTGTAAATGCTATCTCTTCGTCCCCCTTATCCTCCTTTTTTTCCATAGTCAGACTCATGTTGCAATCTATTGTTGTCTCTTCTTTTATTCTTATTTTCCTCATTTTCCTTGTTTTTCATTCTCTTTTGGTTTTCCTTTTCCTTCTTGTCTCTTCGTTTATTCTTATCCTCTTCATTTTCCTTGTTTTTCTTTTTCTTTTGGTTCTCCTTTTCCTTCTTGTCTCTTCGTTTATTCTTATCCTCCTCATTTTCCTCGTTTTTCATTCTCTTTTGGTTCTCCTTTTCCTTCTTTTATCCCTCTTTTTTTCATCTTCAGACACTGGGCTCACGTTGTTTTCCCTTCGTTTCTCCTTTTTTACCCTTATTCCTTCTTTTTTCATCTTCGGATAAAGCCCAATCTAATGTTGTCTCCTTAACCTTTCCATCCTCCTTTTCCTCCTATTTTTTTGTCTTCAGATAGAGTGCGCACAGACTCTCTTTTTTTTCTCCTTTCCATCCTCATTTTCCTCCTTTTTTCCTTTGTCTTCCGATAGAGTGCGCACATCTGTTTCTCCTTTCCATCCTCCTTTTCCTCTCTTTTTCATCTTCTTATAAAACGCAATCTAATGATGTCTCTCTGTTTCTCATTTTCATCCTCCTTTTCCTCCTTTTTTTTTGTCTTCAGATAGAGTGCGCACATCTGTTGTCTCTTTGCTTCTCCTCTCCGTCCTCCTTTTCCTAATTTCTCCTAATTTCCAGACACAAGGCTCAATCTGTTGTTGTCTTCGTTTCTCGTTTTCCTCCTTTCCTTCTACATATTGTTTTTTGTTTTTTATCTTCAAACAGAGCGCGCACAATCTGTTTTCTCTTTGTTTCTCCTTTTCCTCCTTTCCTTTCTCCTATTGTTTTTTTATCTTCAAACACAGCGCGCACAATCTGTTCTCTCTTTGTTTCTCCGTTCCCTCCTTTTCCTCATTTTTCTTCATATTCAAGCACAAATGGCACCTAGACTGTCCTTTTCTCTTTTTCCATCACTGTTTGTTGGCCCCGCCCTGTGCTGACGCGACGAGAATTTTCCACTTACTCTTTTTGTATCCCGCTGTCTGTCCCTCGGTGTTCCGCGTGCTCAGAGTCGCTATCCAGGTTAAGGTTGATGGGGTAATGTGTGGGTGATCTTTAGCCACTCGACAGTGCTCATAAATAGACAGCTGTTGGCGGGAGCTCACTCGAGGAATGTATGTTAATTAATTTACTTCCTGAACTAACCACTCGGACAGCTCCTCTTCTGCTTTTCTCTTCCTCCGCCTTCTCTTCTTACAAGGTTAAGGTTGATGGATAGCTTGGGGGAGATATCTGGACACTCGGAAATTGATTATGGTGGATGGAATTCGAAAGAGTTTATTATGATTACTAATTATCAAACTAACCACTCGGCCACCACCTCTTCTTGCCACTTTCTATCTTTCTTATCTCTTTCCTTCATACCTCATCTCTTTCTTTCTTTCCAGCAGTGATTAGAAATGGATAACTGTTGACGGAATTCGAACCAAGAACCCTTTGTTGAATTTCCTCAAGCTAACCACTCGGCCACTACCTCTTCTTGCCACTTTCTATCTTTCTTAACTCTTTCCTTCATACCTCTTTCTTTCTTTCTTTCCAACAGTGATTAGAAATGTATAATTGTTGACGGAATTCGAACCAAGAACCCTTTGTTGAATTTCCTCAAGCTAACCACTCGGCCACTACCTCTTCTTGCCACTTTCTATCTTTCTTAACTCTTTCCTTCATACCTCATCTCTTTCTTTCTTTCCAGCGGTGATTAGAAATAGATAATTGTTGATGGAATTCGAACCAAGAACCATCTATTGAATTTCCTTAAACTAACCACCCGGCCACCACCTCTTCTTACCACTTTCTATCTTTCTTAACTCTTTCCTTCATATCTCTTCTCTTCTCTTTCTTTCCAGCAGTGATTAGAAATGGATAACTGTTGACGGAATTCGAACCAAGAACCATCTATTGAATTTCCTCAAGCTGACCACTCGGCCACCACCTTCCTTGCGGCTCTTCCTCCACTACCTCTTCTTCTGAGACAAGAGGAGGGTATCAGAACACCTCTCCTCCCGAAATTGACCTATCTTTCGGCCACTCCTCTTACTCTTTTAGGAGCAGTGAATAGCGGTCTTTTTTTTCATTATTGTTTCCTTTTTTATGCCTTTGAACTAACTCCTTTGCTGTAAAAAAAAAATAAGTTGATAGGCGGCTTGTGTGTGATCGTAAGGCATTCCACGGTAATCAAAAATGCATCTTCTGGCCGATCTTGAACTTGGGACTGTATAACAACTTCCTGAGGTAACCACTTGACCATCGCCTCCCTTATTCTCAAGTACAGACAACTCTTGGTGGGTTTCGAACAAGGGATCATGTTTTTACTACTTCCTGAGCCAGTCACTTGACCAGCCACCACCTCCCATGCTCTCCTCCTCCTCCTCTATCTCCTCTTCTTCATCTCACTCATCGTCCTCAGCTGGAAGGTCTTTAACAGGGAATCATGTCTTTAATACTTCCTTATTTCCACTCATTCGACTAACACCCATCTCATGATCTCCTCCTCAGTTCCTCTACCTCCTCTTCTTCCACTTCACTCACTCGTTCCCAGCCGATTAAGTGTACCATAAACTCCACTAAATTGACTTCACCTTTAGTCTCATCTACTGGCATCGTCTGAGCGTGTTTGTCTGTCCTCGGCGAGTCTTCCTTCTTGGGCAATACGACTAGTCCTCCGGCTCCCTCCTTCCTATATCGCTTTTTCATTTCCGTTCTGGCGTAGCGGCTATTTCCTGCCTCCCGCGTTGATGAAGCGAGGTCAGACTGGCCACGCCTTGCCCTATACGCTCCTCCACGTCCTCTCCACGCCCTCCCCACGCCCCCAATGATGTTTTCGAAGGGTAGTACTGTTCCGCGGGTCCATTGATCATCTTAGTCCCTCCCATCTTGCGTCCGGCCTCGGGTGGTCAAGGTGGGTAGAGAGAGGATTACTGTGTGTGTGTAAGCTGCTCATTCCCTCGCAAGGACAGAGATAGACAGAGAGAGGGTGGGGCGAAATGGCGGGTGGGTGGGTGGTAGGGAGAGAGAGTAGTAGTGTTCTGTATACGTGTAAAGATCAAAGGTGAAGACACAATTTTTGCCCTTCTTCTCATTATTATTAAAGTTTATTGTTCATTCTCTTTCATTCTCTTTCCGCTCTTGGTTGAATAAAAGAACGTACAATAGCCATAGAGAGAGAGAGAGAGAGAGAGAGAGAGAGAGAGATAGAGAGATGAAAAAAAAAGGTTGACACATTGAGAGTAGGGTAAGTAATTTAGAGCTCAGGTATGGTAGGGGGTCAGAAAGCGACCGGGAGGCAGGGAGGGGAGGAGGAAAGGGCGGGGTCACTGAGTTAGGGAGGAAGGGAGGGAGGGATGTGGCCGGGCAAGGTAGGGGAGAGAAGAGGGAGGTATGGAGGTATAAAGGTGTAGAGGTCATACATAGGTGAAAGGACAGGTATATAGACAGAACAGGTGTCGGGCAGGTGAGCGGGAACAGGTATATAGACAGGTGTGTGGACTGATTGCCAAATACGGGGCTGCTTACACGTCGGCCCTACGGGAGAGTTTTGTGGCCTGGATGGGATGGGGATTTTTCAGACACGCGCCAGGTTCCCCCTACACACACACACACACACACACACACACACACACACACACACACACACACACACACACACACACACACACACACAGGCACACACACACACACACACACACACACACACACACACACACACACACACACACACACACACACACACACACACACACACACACGCACAGATAAATAGATAGTTAGATAGATAGATGGATAGATAGATAGAAAGACAGACTGACAGATAGATATAGAAAGACAGATAGATAGAGATAGATAGAGAGATAGAGAGAGAGATAAAAAGAGAGAGATAGGGAGATAGATTATCGGGCTTTTTTTCGCCTTTTTTTTTTTTTTGTTTCTTTAGCTGTAAAAAAAAAGCTAGATAGAGAGAGAGAGATTGATTAATAGATACATATTGACCACATCATTACAAACTAGACTAAACAAACATTATATACAGATTCTCTCACAAAATAATCCTTGAACCATCTAAATATTGAACACACACACACACACACACACACACACACACACACACACACACACACACACACACACACACACACACTGCCCCCACCCCCCTCCCACCTCTCATTCACGTTGTAATGGGCCCCCACCACCGCTCCGCCACCTCTACCCCTCTGCTATCATAAATCAGTGATAAAAAGGAGCCATAAACGAGTCGTGTGTTAAGTAATAGAGGAAGAGTTGAAGAAGTACCGAGAGGTTACTTAGAGTGGAGTTGTGTGTGTCTTTATTGCTACTGTGCTGCTGTCTCTATCTTTTGCGGTCCTCCTTTCCTCCTTTCTCTTCTTCTTACGTGTTTTCTCTTTTTTTTTATCCGCTTGTGAGTTACGTTTCTTATTATGCGTGTGTGTCATTATTTCTTAGTATACTGCGTTATCTTTTCCCTTCTATGTGTTTCTTTTGTTAGGTGTAGGAGTAAGATGATGAGATAGTCGATTTGTATTGATGTAAAAATGTTCTTTGTTGTTGTTTTAGTGTTGTTTGTTCACTTTTTTTACCCCTCTTTTTCCCACTTCTCTTTTCCTTTTCATCTCCCCCTGCTTACCTCCCCTCCATCTCACCCTTTTCTTTTCCCTATCTCCCTTTCCTTTAACCCCTCTTCCTCTCTCACCCTTGTCCTCCTCCTCACCCTTCCCCTAAACCTCACTCTCCCTTCCCTTAAACCTCACCTTCCCTTCTTACCCATCTCCTCATCCTTCGTCTCTATCTTCCCCCCTTTCTTTTTTCTGCCTTTTCCATTTTCAACTTCCCTTTTCTTTCTTTTCCATTCTCTTCTTATTTCTACTTACTTCACTACAGCTTCCTTATGTTGTTTTATGTTGCCTCTTAATGTTGCTTAGTATTGCGTCAAGGTTGTTTTCTGTTGCTTCTTAATACTGATTGGGTTTTTTTTTATCTTATTATTGTAGCCGTATTTATCTCGTCAATATTCGTAAATAGGTCAGAAGACTAATTTTTATTGCTCTACACGATACTGATCCTATTTATATTTCTTTATGTGTTTGTATTGCTTTATTTAGTTCTTTAATATTTAGCAAAAAGAGGATGTAAGAGATGATTTTAAAACGATCCAGACGAGAACTATTGGCAGGTTTCTTTCGTAATTGACTTTTTAAATGTTGATTTTACCGCGGCGCCTCAATTCAATATTTGCAACTCTTATCCAATACACCAAGTCGTCTTCTTCTTCTTCTTCGTTCCGTTAAGTAATAGGAACACTTTCATTCACATCTTTTATATTACTTAACACATTTTTCTTACGGTCGACCACTAACGGGATGAAACAAAAAAAAAAAGGGAAAGGGATGAAAAAAGAAAAATTACTCAACCGAAAAATTATTCCACACTGTATACTAGGTTACGGTGTGTGTGTGTGTGTGTGTGTGTGTGTGTGTGTGTGTGTGTGTGTGTGCTAATGACCCCGTACCTGTGAGCCCAAAGGTGTTAGTGGCGTCTTATCCATTACGTAACTTTTTTTTCTCTCACTCTTTCCTTCCACCCCCGCCCCGTCCTTCTCCCCTACAAAACCTATCCCACAGTCAAGCGTGAAGCAACGTAACTCAGGTAACAGCCGCCCCCTCACCTGCCCTAGTTACGGGACACACCTGACGCCTAGCGGCAAACCTTTGGGCCATCAATTAACCTAGGCATCATTATAGGCCTCTTAGCTCTTCATACGTGGACAGGTAAAGGTGTGGAAAGGGAGAGTGCCTATGAGTTGGTGTATGTTGGTGTGGGTATGAAGAGGGAGAGGGAGAGGAGGAGGAGGAGGAGGAGGAGGAGGAGGAGGAGAAGGGGATGGAGAAACATGGGTGTGGATGAGGAAGATGAGGTTTTACCCATCATCCGTGACCTAGCTCCCCCTCCTCCTCCTCCTCCTCCTCTTCCTTCCTCCATTAACCCCTCTACACCTACAAGTCACAGGGGACGGGGGGAGGGGAGGGGGAAGGCAAACAAGGCTTCAATACCCCAGTTCACATAACACGCACGCACACGCACTTGCACGCACGCACACACTCACTCTCCCTATCCATCCATCTATTTACTTGTTTATCTATTCATCTCTCAATCTCACCTCTCATTCTCTCCCTCCCTTTCCCCTTATTTTTTGCTAAGTTTCCATTCACCACAGACTTCTTACCTTACCTTACCTTACCTTACTTTGCCGTACCTCACCTTACCTAACCTTACCTTATCTAACTATCTTACCTCACCTTACCTTCCCATATCTAACCTTACCTTACCATACCTAACCTTACCTTACCTTACCTTACTTTACCTTACCTTACCTTACCTTGTCTTGCCTTGCCTTACCATACCTTACCTTACCGTACCTTACCTTACCTTATCTTACCTTACCTTACCTCGCCGCCAAATGCCACCTGAGTGCAGCCACCTCTCGCCCCCATTTACCTGGCGTCACTCACCTTTGCACACCTGTTGTCACGAAGCCACTGAGCGCCGCGCCGAGCCGTCCCTGAACCGAGACCGACCACAGGATCAACGGAAGCCGCAAGCCGCAAACCGAGACAAGATATTCGTATAGCTCTGCGGGATGCTATACGAAAGGCGAGGGTTGCGTGTGTGTACTCAGGCGATATGTGTGAATGAATGATGAATGAATGAATGATGGAAATGTACGTAGACTGTTGTTATTAGAGTTAGTTGTGGTTTAGGTGAAGAGAGAAAGGTGTTAGTGTTAATGAAGGAATATATTATGCTACTGAAAAGGTCAGGAGAGGTAGAAAGAAGGGAAGACGGAGACAATAAAGGGAAGAATCGAAGAAAAAGTTGTAATTGGTCATGTTGTGTGGGATGAAGGGGTGAAGGAGGATGAGATAGGTAGTAGTGATTGGAAGAGGTGGCATTTGGCGTAGAGGTAAGGTAAGGTAAGGCAAGGTAAAGTAAGGTAAGGTAAGGTAAAGTAAGGTAAGGTATGGTAAGGCAAGGCAAGACAAGGTAAGGTAATAATAGTAGTTTGATAATAAGGAGAAGAAAAATAGGAGGACAGTATAAAGTAAAAGGAGGAAAAATAAACAGAAAGGGGAGTAAAGATTGAAAAAGAGAAGGAGGAGGAGGAGGAACAAAACAGAGAACAAGGAGATAGAAAATATGAAGGAAGAGGAGGAGGAAAATAAAAGAACAACAAGAACAAAAAAAATGAATCAACAAGAGAAGTGTCACTCAAGAGAATACAGGTAAAGGTGTGGCAAGGGTGTAAGAACGAGCGCCGTGTTGGTCACCTGGATGAGGAAATTCCGACAGGGGTGGCGGTTGATGGGTTTTTCAGGTGCACGGGGCCAGGACGGAGCTGCCTAACCTACGTCGGCTCCTGGACCGGTGGGCTGACCTGACCTTTGATAGTGGTCAGTCAAGGGCGCGTGTGTGTGTAGGTTTTATTGTGCGTGTGTGTGTGTGTGTGTGTGTGTGTGTGTGTGTGTGTGCGTGTGTGTGTGTGTGTGTGTGTGTGTGTGTGTGTGTGTGTGTGTGTGTGTGTGTGTGTGTTTATATTTTTCCATTTCTCAATATGTTTTAAGATTGACTTTATTATTTTCTTCGTGTTTGTTTATGTGTAGATATTTTTTCTGTGTGTTTTGTTGATGTCTTTTTTTTCATGTGTGTGTGTGTGTGTGTGTGTGTGTGTGTGTGTGTGTGTGTGTGTGTGTGTGTGTGTGTGTGTGTGTGTGTGTGTGTCTGTCTCTTCATTCAGTTTGTGGTCCGGCTCTAGTGCTCTTTTTTTTTTTTTTCTTTTTACCTGTCCGCGGTTTATACTCGCGCGGTGAAAGTCAATTTGTCTGATGGACTAGAAGTATCTCAGTCCAGCCCCGTGCGTCCCATCTTTTACTTATTTATTTATGTCTTCTGTTTCTACTTTCATTCAGGTGTGAGCACAGGTAGGTAGGTCACTATAGATGCTTACTTAATCTATGTTAGGTCCTTACTTTTCAATCGGTGTGACAGTACTTTACAGATTTTATTACACACGACGATATGTTTTGTTTTGTTTAGCTTTACTCTATGAAGGTTGATATAGTGTGTTAACTTGTCTTTGTTTCCATAGCTGATGCGTCTTTTTTCAATTTGCAACGATGAAACTATTGTTATCTTGTTCGTTTACCAGTTATTTTTTCCTTTAATGATTTTTTCTTTCTCTCTTTGCAGGTGTGGTTCGCAGAAAAAGGTAAGTCGCTGAGGATGTTATGCAATGCTCGTTTGTTTTCCATCGATGTGACATTTTTTACCATTCCTTCACGTGGCAAAACTTTTACATCTGTTTCTTTATCTTTACTTTGTCTCGGCTCGTATATTGTTTTACCTTCTGTGCCACGACTGACGTGTTGTTTTCATTTATTTTTCCTTCGGTGTGACGTTATTAATTAAGTCATTTCAGTATTCTCAATCACTTTACTATATCTCAAGCTTCACGTTACTGAGGTTGCTAATTCAGTTGTTGTTTCATCGATTTATTGGTTGGTTTGTTGGTTGGTTTTTAGCTCAGAGCAGTGGGCTTAAAAAAACAAGCGTGTGTGATGCAACTCAACTCTCCTTCACTCTCCTTCATTACTTACTTTATCGGTACAGTTAAGCTCTCTGACGCATTTTGTCAAGGCTGATGTGCTATTTTAACCCATATTGGTGCGCTGAGTTTTAAAAAAATAGGTAATTATATGCATCTCGATCTGTGCGCTAAAAAAAAAACGTCTGCAATATAACTTAATATCCCTTCGTTCCCCTTCTTTATTTTAGTTTGTCGTTGTTGGCAATCTCTCTGACGTATTCTGTCAAGGCTGATGTGCTATTTTAACCTGCAACGGTGCGGCGCTGAGGTCCAAAAAAATGTTAATTATAAGCGTCTCAAGTCCCTGGTTCAAGAGCGATCTGGTCTTGCTTAACGTGGTGTTGGAAGCGACGGATCAGAGCTTGAGAAAAACTACTGACGCACATTCTCTCTTCAAGGCCAACTCGGACACCTTCCTAAGCGTCTATAGGCTCTTGCGGCAACACATTTTCCCGGGTTTCATCTATTTCGGACCAGACTTGCTGTGTGTCAGTGATGAAACCTTGGAACCCCCGAAAATACTTGAATGAAGGTGTCATACAAAAGGTCCTGTATTGTATCTGAATTCTCGGTAATTTGCCACTAAAAAAATAAACCTGATTACCTGAACCAGAACGATGATGATGATGAGATGATGATGAACATGATAAAGGCAGAGGTGGGTGCACACGCTATAGCTGCGCGTGGCTGCGGTGCTCATCCCCGTACCGTTGGCCCTTTGAGCCTGTGGTGAGTAAGAACCACAGAGTTAAATACATATATAACTCTGTCTTAAGAACCCATTACCCCGGGACACGGCCAATGGGAAGTCCTGGATTGCGACACTTACCTACACCAGATTTCTCCAGGTACCCATTTATCGACCAGCCCGAAAGTGAGAATGAACAGCTGGGTGAGCCTCATGCTGAGTGGCCGGACATAACCTTCACTTTTGAGGCAGATGGAGAAATGAATGACGGCAAACTAATGTAGAAAGAGGAGGAGGTAAGGCTGGGCTAGGTATTCAAGGGTGGGCTGTACTCGGCTATACCCAAACTCAACCTAACCACCGACAAGACGAGACATAACATACGCTTTTGCGGCAGATGGAGAAATTGAAGGTAGACTAGTGTTGAAAGAAGAGGAGGTAAGGCTGGGCTAGGTATTCAAGGGTGGGCTGTACTCGGTTATACTCAAACACAACCTAACCACCGACAAGACGAGATATAACTTACACTTTTGAGGCAGATGGAGAAATGAATGACGGCAAACTAATGTAGAAAGAAGAGGAGGTAAGGCCAATGTATTCAAGGTATTCAAGGGTGGGCTGTACTCGTTGCCTACCTTTAGTTATTCAAATCCCTTCAACCTTACCACGGGCAATAAGAAGGAGCATATAGACTTTGTAGGCGGGAGAAAAAGAGGAGAGGGTGGACTGGGTATTCGGGGCCGGTCTGTCCTCGTTGATCTGTACTCAAAGCCTTATTAAACCTTACCTTAAACATTACTATTGACAACAAGACTGATCATAACAGTACTCTTTCGAGGCAGAAGAACCTAATGGAAAACAGAGGCGAGAGTGGACTAGGTATTCCGGGCTGGTATGTCTTACTCGTTGCCTACTCTTAGTTACTCAAAACATTTAACCTTACAATAAGAAGGAGCATATAACAACCTTTCGAGGCGGGAGGAAAAGTAAAGGACGTAAGGATATTGGACTCGGGATCAGGGTATTTTCTGTACTACTCGTTGTCGCTTTATAGCTGTTCAAATTCACTCAGCCTAACATCTGACAAAATAACATAAAGTAACAGTGTATTTTCGAGGCAGATAAAGAAACCGATACGAACAGACTGACAAAGAAAAGATAAAGTGAGGATGCTGGTGGCCTAGGAATTCGTTTTCGCTTTATAGTTACTAAAATGCACTCAACCTTACTGGTGTGTAGGGGACAGGTTGGTATTGGGACTGATGGAGAGGGGAAGGGTTGGTAATGGGACTGATGGAGAGGGGAAGGGTTGGTAATGGGACTGGTGGATAGGGGAAGAGTTGGTAATGGGACTGGTGGAAAGGGGACGGGTTGGTAATGGGACTGGTGGAAAGGGGACGGGTTGGTAATGGGACTGGTGGATAGGGGAAGCACTGGTAATGGGACTGGTGGATATGGGAAGGATTGGTAATGGTACTGGTGGATAGGGAAAGGGTTGGTAATGGGACTGGTGGAGAGGGGAAGGGTTGGTAATGGGACTGGTGGATAGGGGAAGGGTTGGTAATGGGACTGGTGAATAGGGGAAAGGTTGGTAATGGGACTGGTGGATATGGGAAGGATTGGTAATGGGACTAGTGGATAGGGGAAGGTTATCAATGGGACTGGTGGAGAGGGGAAGGATTGGTAATGGGACTAGTGGATAGGGGAAGGGTTGGTAATGGGACCGGTGGAGAGGGGAAGGGTTGGTAATGGGACTGGTGGATAGGGGAAGGTTTGGTAATGGTACTGGTGGATAGGGAAAGGGTTGGTAATGGGACTGGTGGAGAGGGGAAGGGTTGGTAATGGGACTGGTGGAGAGGGGAAGGGTTGGTAATGGGACTGAGTTGATAGGGGAAGGATTGGTAATGGGACTGGTGGAGACCGTAAGGATTGGTAATGGGACTGGTGGAGAGGGGAAGGATTGGTAATGGGACTGGTGGAGAGGGAAGGTTGGTAATGGGACTGAGTTGATAGGTGAAGTATAGGTAATGGGACTGGTGGAGACCGTAAGGATTGGTAATGGGACTGGTGGAGAGGGGAAGGATTGGTAATGGGACTGGTGGAGAGGGGAAGGGTTGGTAATGGGACTGAGTTGATAGGGGAAGGATTGGTAATGGGACTGAGTTGATAGGGGAAGTATTAGTAATGGGACTGAGTTGATAGGGGAAGTATTAGTAATGGGACTGAGTTGATAGGGGAAGTATTAGTAATGGGACTGGTGGATAGGGGAAGTATTAGTAATGGGACTGGTGGATAGGGGAAGGATTAGTAATGGGACTGGTGGATAGGGGAAGTATTAGTAATGGGACTGGTGGATAGTGGAAGTATTGGTAATGGGACTGGTGGAGAGGGGAAGGGTTGGTAATGGGACTGGTGGATAGGGGAAGGGTTGGTAATGGGACTGGTGGAGAGGGGAAGGGTTGGTAATGGGACTGAGTTGATAGGGGAAGGATTGGTAATGGGACTGAGTTGATAGGGGAAGTATTAGTAATGGGACTGAGTTGATAGGGGAAGTATTAGTAATGGGACTGAGTTGATAGGGGAAGTATTAGTAATGGGACTGAGTTGATAGGGGAAGTATTAGTAATGGGACTGAGTTGATAGGGGAAGTATTAGTAATGGGACTGAGTTGATAGGGGAAGTATTAGTAATGGGACTGGTGGATAGGGGAAGGATTAGTAATGGGACTGGTGGATAGGGGAAGTATTAGTAATGGGACTGGTGGATAGTGGAAGTATTGGTAATGGGACTGGTGGAGAGGGGAAGGGTTGGTAATGGGACTGGTGGATAGGGGAAGGGTTGGTAATGGGACTGGTGGAGACCGTAAGGATTGGTAATGGGACTGGTGGAGAGGGGAAGGATTGGTAATGGGACTGGTGGAGAGGGGAAGGATTGGTAATGGGACTGGTGGAGAGGGGAAGGATTGGTAATGGGACTGGTGGATAGGGGAAGTATTGGTAATGGGACTGGTGGAGAGGGGAAGGATTGGTAATGGGACTGGTGGATAGGGGAAGGGTTGGTAATGGGACTGGTGGAGAGGGGAAAGGTTGGTAATGGGAAATAAGAGAAGCTAAGATAACAAATATACCAAATCATCCTAAGAAAAAATCATAAGCTCTGACGTAAATGAAAACCAAGGCGAGGCACGAATAGCACATTGACGCAAGGCAGCCGCTCCAGAGGCCGCCTTCCCATAGGCAGACGCGGCGAAGGGCGATCACTTGCACGTGTCTGGTGGGAGGTTATTCTTGCTTCCTCACGCTGGTCGCTCCCCGGGCCCAGAAAATTCCCCTGACTGTAATGTTAAAAGGGCATGTTCTTTGATTCTCTAGCGCGCCTCTTTCTCTCTCTTTCTGCCTTTTCAACGGTGTAATATCAAGAAGATTTTGTGGCTTTGTTTATAATGAAAATGAGACTATGCGTGATTGTTATTGTAGTAGTAGTAGTAGTAGTAGTAGTGGTGGTGGTGGTGGTGGTGGTAGAAGTAGAAGAAAAGAAAGAAGAAGAAGAAGAAAGGAAAGGAAAGGAAAGGAAAGGAAAGGAAAGGAAAGGAAAGGAAAGGAAAGGAAAGGAAAGGAAAAGGAAAAGGAAAAGGAAAAAGGAAGAAGAAGAAGAAGAAGAAGAAGAAGAAGAAGAAGAAGAAGAAGAAGAAATAGAAAAAGAAGAGGAAAATTAAGAAAATTAAGAAAATGTTGTTATCGTTATTGTTGTTGTTGTTGGTGGTGGTGGTGGTGGTGTTGTAGCAAAAGTCGATAAATAAAAAAATAAAAAATCATAATGGTTGTTTTAATGAGCAGTGGAAGTAGAAGCACTGGAGTGAGGCTGATTTTCTAAGTTTGTATCGTCCCTTTTTTTCTCTCCCTTTGAGGCTTCCAACCCGCTGTCCCGCGCCGCCTCTCCCAACAGGTTCGCCTAGAAAAAAAAAAGGGAGATAGACGACACTTTTTTTTTATCAATCATCGCTCTAAATATAACTGTAACGGGGCCGCTTTTTCCTTACTATTACAAAACCGAAGAGTGAGTCAGGTCAGTGATCCCAAAACACACACGCACACACACACACACACACACACACACACACACACACACACAGAAAAGAAAAAAGAAGTAAAGAAAATGTATCACACTCTATTGTTTTTAAATGTTGCTTGTAACATAAAAGGACAAGGAACATATGAGTGAATAACTAAAAGAAATACAAAGGATTCAAGACATTCCAGTTAAAACGAGCAAGCCAAGCAGCAAGGTCAGCCAGTTTATAATCACATATACAATAAAATATCAAGACACCTCTCCTCCCGAAATTGACCCCTCTTTCGGCCACCTCTTTGGATTCTTTTTAGGAGCAGCGAGTAGCGGGCTTTATTTATTATTGTTTCCTTTTTTTGTGCCCTTGAGCTGTCTCCTTTGTTGTAATTAAAAAAAATAATAATAATAATCACACAATAAAAGGTGCTAGTAAAAAAAATACAGTGCAAACGTAGGTGTTCTTTGGTAGTCCCGTTTTGGCTTAGTTATCTTATTTTTACGTCTATAATCTTCCATAATTTTCTGTGCGTTATCTTATTTTTACGTCTATAATCTTCCATAATTTTCTTTGCGTTCATTCAAGTCTTCCTGCTCCCAGATTAAATCACTTCCTTTTATTGTCTACTCATTCTTTAGTATTCCTGTTTGCATCCATCTTATTCATCACTTTTTTTGCGTCTCCATTTTTGCATTATTTTCTTTTCGATCATTCAGGTCTACCTTTTTTTTCAGATTAAGCCACGTTCTTGGTGTGTCTATACTCATTCTTTAGTACTCCTGTTTGCTTCTATCTCGTTCATCCCATTTCCGCGTCTATGGTATTTTGTAACCTACTTCGGGGTCAGTTAAGAATATAAGAACATAAGAACATAAGGAGTCTGCAAGAGACCGGTTGGCCTATACAAGGCAGCTCCTGTACACTCAACCCCACCTTACCTCACCATCCATGGCCTTATCTAACCTCTTCTTGAATGATTCTATGGTATTGGCACCCACAACATGGCTCCCAAGGCTGTTCCATTCGTCCACCACTCTATTGGTGAACCAATTCTTGCCAATGTCTTTGTTGAATCTGAATTTGTCTAACTTAAAACCATTGCCACGCGTCCTACCTTGTTCTTTAACTATCAAAATCTTATTGACATCCCCTTTATTAAAGCCCTTCATCCATTTGTAGACTTCGATCAAGTCTCCTCGCAACCTTCGCCTTTCTAGAGAGTGTAGATTTAAATGCTTCAGCCTGTCTTCATAAGGCAAGTTTCTCACCCCCTGAATCATCTTTGTCATCCTCCTCTGTATAGATTCTAACATCTTGATATCCATTCTATAGTAGGGGGACCAGAACTGAACTGCATAATCGAGATGAGGTCTAACTAGTGCTAAGTAAAGTTTGAGGATGACTTCAGCGCTCCTATTGCTTACGCTCCTTGAGATGAAACCAAGTACTCTGTTTGCCCGATTTTTAGCCTGAATGCATTGAGCCCTGGGACGGAGGTCAGCGCTCACTAGGACTCCTAAGTCTCTCTCACGCCCAGACCTGCTTAGAGGAGTGTCATTTAAGGAGTAATTGTGTGAGGGGTTCAATCCTCCTCTTGCCACACTGAGTCACGTTCTTGATTTGTTCATGTCAATCGGGGACTCTGAGCTCACACTATCGACCTTAAGCTGTTAATGTCACTGATAAGCTGATATTTCACCTGTGCGTTCCTTTAACATTTCTTTGTCGCGCTCCAACTCAAGGATTGTGTTACTTCACCTTCGCGTCCCTTTCTCGGTCTGTTTATCTGTCTTTATTTAGTTAACTTCCTTCCTTCTTGGCTTTCTCACAACTAATCAAGAGTAAATATTAAGAAGGATGCAGAAGGGAGGTTGGGGGAAGAGGTTTGTAGGAGGGAGAGGGAGATGGAGGGAGGGTAAGAAGGGGAAGAGGGAGAGGGAAATGGAGGGAAGGGAAGAAGAAGGGGAAGAGGGAGAGGGAGAGGGTGGGAGGGTAAGAAGGGGAAGAGGGAGAGGGAGAGGGAGGGTGGGGAAGAAGAAGGGGAACAGGGAGAGGGAGATGGTGGGAGGGGAAGAAGAAGGGGAAGAGGGCGAGGGAGATGGAGGAGGGAGAGAAAGAAGGGGGAAGAGGGAGAGGAGAGGGAGGAGGAAGAAGAAAGGGAAGAAGGGAGAGGGAGGAGGGGAAGAAGAAGGGGAAGAGGGAGAGGGAGATGGAGGGAGGGAAGAAGAAGACAAGAGGGAGAAGGAGAGGGAGGGGAAGAAGAAGGGGAAGAGGGAGAGGGAGATGGAGGGAGGGGAAGAAGAAGGGAAGAGGGAGAGGGAGAGGGAGATGGAGGGAGGGGAAGAAGAAGGGGAAGAGGGAGAGGGAGATGGAGGGAGGGGAAGAAGAAGGGGAAGAGGGAGAGGGAGAGTGAGGGAGAAAGGGGATATGGGAGAGAGAAGGCTTTGTTTAAGGTCGATATCATCATACACTTCCATCCTTCATTTCAGCTATTTCCAGAAGCCGAAAATGAGATCAGTCGGTTAAGGAGGAAGAAGAAGAGGAGAAAGAAATAGGGAAGGCAGAGAAAGGAAAAAGGGAAAGTGGGGTACGACAGTGAAATGAGTGGGTTTTTTATAGGTTCATGGTACAGAAGAAGGGTCACACTACCTCCAGGGTCAGAAAACTACCCCTGGAAATGCTCAAAACGCCTACGGAAGCCCTGTCAAATGGGTGTGCTCGGGCGGCAAAATGTTTAATATGATCGTAGGTGTTTGGGAACGTTCACTAGCAAGCTGCACTCCGTTATTTGTCTCCTTTCCTTTTTCTTTAGCTTACTGACATTTAACCAAGAACGAAGAAAAAGAAGAAGAAGAAGGAATGAAAAAGAAGAAGAAGAAGAAGAAGAAGAAGAAGAAGAAGAAGAAGAAGGAATGAAAAAGAAGAAGAAGAAGAAGAGGAAGAAGAAAAAGGAGTAGTAGAAGAAGAAGAAGAAGAAGAAGAAGAATGAAAAGAAAAGGAAAAGGAAAAGGAAAAAGGAAAGGAAAGGATAAAGAAGAAGAAGAAGAAGAGGAAGAAGAAGAAGAAGAAGAAGAAGAAGAAGAAAAAGAAAAAGAAAAAGAAAAAGAAGAAAAAGAAGAAAAAGAAGAAGAAGAAGAAAAAGAAAAAGAAAAAGAGAAAAGAGAAAAGAGAAAAAGAAAAAAGAAGAAGAAGAATGATAAACACTCTAAGCATATACAGACACGCACCTTTTATCATCTACACCTATTTAGGACGATAAGTTAAATAAAAAAAAGTCATTATAGGATCAACAAGTTTCGAGGGTTTGTTTTATTCATTTTATTTACCCGTTAATATCCCTAAAAAGGCATCACACACACGTTTTTTAGGGCAGTTGAAGAGAAAAAAAATACAGTTGCAACGGTCGTGCGCGGGGTGACTGAGGATGGGGCGAAACAGCAGCTGGGTGGTTAGGCGGGGCGGGTCGGGTCGGAGCGGCGGTGGCGGGCGTGGCTGCGGCCTGGGAGTGGGTCGCGGCGGAGTGGTGCTAGCTCCCTTTCTGTCAGACGAGATGCAGTGTCGCGGGAGGCTGGCAAGGACGGGAGAGGTAAAGCTGACCCGCCCTGGGCACCCCTTCACTAACGTACCGGCCAGGGTGAGGCAGGGCAGGCAAAGGGAAAGGCAGGGAGGGAGCGAGGATAGAGATTGAAGGAGGGAAAGGCAGGGAGGGAGGCTAGATCATGGAGTAGAGATGGAAGGTGGGAAAGGCAGGGAGGGAGACTAGATGAATATTAAGGGAGGGAAAGCCATGGAGGGAGGCTGAATAGAGATGGAAGGAGGGAAGGCAAGTCAAGGGAGTCAGAGAGAAGCTGGGAGAAAACTCAGAGGAAGGGAAGGGAGGGATGCTAGATACGTAAGAAAGGAGAGAAAGCAAAGAAAGGGAATTAGAGAGAACCTGGGAAGAGGACAAGTGGGAGGGAGGAAGGGACGCTAGATAAAGATGGAAGAAGGGAAAGCAAAGGGTAATAGGGAGAGGCTGCGAAGAAAGTGTGAAGCAGAGATGGAGAGGGAAAGGCAGGGAGGGAGGACTCTGTAAAGATGGAGTTAGTGAAAGCAAATGGGAGACAGAGGGAAGCTAGGAAGGAAATCAGAGGCAGGAAAGGAAAGTAAGGCAGTGAAAGGCGGGAAGGAAAAGAAGACAAGAGAAGGGGGAAAGGAAACTGATGATAAAGAAGAAAAGGAAAGGAAAGTATTGTAACCAGTGCACGGAAAATAAGAAGAGGAGTAAGGAAAAGGGAAGGCAGAGAAAGGGAAAGGGGAAAGGATGGTACGGCAGTGAAAGACATGCAGGAAAAGAAAACAGGAGAAGGGGAAAAGGAAACTAATGATAAGACTCAGGTAGCCAGGGCACGGAAAGTAAGAAGAAGAGTAAGAAAGAGGGAAGGAAGAGAAAGGAGAAGGGAGTTGAAAAGGTAAACCAGGAAAGAGAAGCAGGAAAAAAAATAAAACAGAAAAGTGTAAGTAAGACGAGACGAGGAAGGGAAGTAGACAGGGAAGGTCAGGTGAAAACAGGTAAGCAGAGTATTGGAAAAAAGAAAGTCAGGCGAGGCTGCAGAGGGGAAAAAAGTAAGGTAGAGGAAGGATGGAAAGCAGATGAAGAGGAAACTGAAAGTAAGATAGAGAGAGGGAGAGAGAGAGACATGATAAAGTAAAAAAGGAAAGGAGAGAGTAAGTGAATGAAAGCAGATGGATACTAAATGGAAAGATAAATGAGGGAGAGGGAAAAAAGTCAAGGTATATAACTCTAGAAAACATGAAGGGAGACACGAACAGGTAAACAAAAAGAAAGCAAGGGAATGGAAGCAGGTGGAGGACAGATGGAAGATTACATTAGTCCTTGGTCACCATTTTTGTATTCGTAGGAGAGTGAAGAGCAGTAAGATAGATAACGCTGAGGAGGACGAAGGGAGACACGAGGAGGTAAAGAAAAGGAAAGCAAGGGAATCAGAAAGCAGGTGGAGGACAGATGGAAGATTACATTAGTCCTTGGTCACCATTGTTATATTCATAGGAGAGTGAAGAGCAGTAAGATAGATAACGCTGAGGAGGAGGAAGGGAGACGCGAGGAGGTAAAGAAAAGGAAAGTAAAGGATTGAAAGCAGGCGGAGGGTGGATGGAGGGTTGAATAAGCCACTGGTCACTGCTCTGTTAAACTCGTAGGGAAAGTGAAGAGAAGCAAGGCAGATAACGATGGGGAAGACGAAGGGAGACGCGAGAAGGAAAAGGAAAGCAAGGGAGTGAAAGCAGGTGGAGGGTGGGTGGAAGCTTGAATGAGTCATTGGTCACTGCTCTGTTAAACTCGTAGGGAAAGTGAAGAGAGCGAAGGGAGATAACGCAGAAGACGAAGGGAGACGTGACAAGGTAAAGAAAAGGAAAGTAAGGAAATGACAACAGGTGGAAAATGGGTGGAGAGTCGAATAAGCCACTGGTCACTGCTCTGTTAAACTCGTAGGGAAAGTGAAGAGAGCGAAGGGAGATAACGCAGAAGACGAAGGGAGACACGACAAGGTAAGAAAAACGAAAGTAAGGGAATGAAAGCAGGTGGACGGTGGGTGAAGGTTAAATAAGTCACACTGGTTACCGTTCTGTTACGACTTAGAAACTAGCCCACGAAAACAGATGGAAGTAAGGCAGAGAGAGAGGATGGAAGAGACAGGATGGTAGGAAAGGAGAGTAAGTAGATGGAAGGGAGTGGAGGCTGAGAGGAAGGCTAAATGGGTGCTTCGTTACCGTTCTGTTACATATTCGAATCCAACCCACGAAGACAGGTGTAAGAAGGTGAGAGTTAGCCAGAGGATCAATGGAGGAGGCAGTAAAGCAGGAAAGAGAAGGGAAGATCAAACACACGAGGTAAATGAAAGTAAGTAGGGGAAGGATTTAAGACAGGATGACAGGAAAAGAAGGTAAAGAGATGCTAACCCAATGAAAGCAAGATAAAGAAAAGGTGGAGTCAGTAAAGCAGGAAAGAGAAGGGAGGATCGAACAAACGAGATAAATGAGAGTAAAATAGGGGAAGGATTTAAGACAGGAAAAGAAAGTAGAGATGGTAACTCACGAATATAAATGAAAGTAAGACAGAAGAAAAATGGAGGGAGACACAAGAAGGCAGGAAAAGAAAGTAAAGATATTCTAACCCACCAAGATAAACGAAAGTAAGATAGAGGAGGTGTGGAAGAGAAAAGATGACAGGAAAAGAAAGTAAAGATATTCTAAGCCATGAAGATAAATTAGAGTAAGACAGAGAAAGAATGGAAGAGAGTATGACAGGAAAGCAAAATAAAGATATCATAAGCCACATAGTTAGTTAGACAGATAGACAGTAAGGCAAAGGCAAGGAGACAAAAGAAGACGGGGAAAAAAAGGAAAGTAAGAAAGTGGAAGGGAGTGGAGGCTGAGTGGAAGGTTAAATGAGTGCTTGTTGACCGTTCTGTTACGCCTCCTAGGAATGCAACCCACGGAGAGGGAGAAGGAAGATGAAGGCAAGGGGAGACAGGGAAGTAAAGGAAGGATAGAAGGAAAATGAAGGCAAGGGACGACAGGGAAGTAAAGGAAGGATAGAAGGAAGATGAAGGCAAGGGGAGGAAGAAAGTAACTGAAGTAAGGAAGGATAGAAGGAAGATGAAGGCAAGGGGAGACAGGGAAGTAAAGGAAGGATAGAAGGAAAATGAAGGCAAGGGACGACAGGGAAGTAAAGGAAGGATAGAAGGAAGATGAAGGCAAGGGGAGACAGGAAAGTAAAGGACGGATAGAAGGAAGATGAAGGCAAGGGAAGACAGGGAAGTAAAGGAAGGATAGAAGGAAGATGAGGGCAAGGGGAACAGGGAAGTAAAGGAAGGATAGAAGGAAGATGAAGGCAAGGAGACAGGAAAGTAAAGGAAGGATAGAAGGAAGATGAGGGCAAGGGGGAGACAGGGAAGTAGGAAGGATGAAGGAAGATGAAGGCAAGGGGACAGGAAAGTAAAGGAAGGATAGAAGGAAGATGAAGGCAAGGGACGACAGAAGTAAAGGAAGGATAGAAGGAAGATGAAGGGCAAGGGGAGACAGGAAGTAAAGGAAGGATAGAAGGAAGATGAAGGCAGGAGACAGGAAAGTAAAGGAAGGATAGAAGGAAGATGAGGGCAGGGGAGACAGGGGAAGTAAAGGAAGGATAGAAGGAAGATGAAGGCAAGGGGAGACAGGAAGGAAAGTAAAGGAAGGATAGAAGGAAGATGAGGCAAAGGGAGACAGGGAAGTAAAGGAAGGATAGAAGGAAGATGAAGGCAAGGGAAGACAGGGAAGTAAAGGAAGGATAGAAGGAAGATGAAGGCAAGGGACGACAGGGGAAGTAAGGAAGGATAGAAGGAAGATGAAGGCAAGGGGAGACAGGGGAGACAGGGAAAGTAAAGGAAGGATAGAAGGAAGATGAAGGCAAGGAGAGACAGGGAAGTAAAGGAAGGATAGAAGGAAGATGAAGGCAAGGGGAGACAGGAAAATAAAGGAAGGATAGAAGGAAGATGAAGGCAAGGGACGACAGGGAAGTAAAGGAAGGATAGAAGGAAGATGAAGGCAAGGAAGACAGGGAAGTAAAGGAAAGGATAGGAAGATGAAGGCAAGGAAGACAGGAAGTAAAGGAAGGATAGAAGGAAGATGAAGGCAAGGGGAAGACAGGGAAGTAAAGGAAGGATAGAAGGAAGATGAAGGCAAGGGGACAGGGAAGTAAAGGAAGGATAGAAGGAAGATGAAGGCAAGGGAAGACAGGAAGTAAAGGAAGGATAGAAGGAAGATGAAGGCAAGGGAGACAGGGAAGTAAAGGAAGGATAGAAGGAAGATGAAGGCAAGGACGACAGGAGAAAGTAAAGGAAGGATAGAAGGAAGATGAAGGCAAGGGGAGACAGGAAAAAGAAGGAAGGATAGAAGGAAGATGAAGGCAAGGGACGACAGGGAAGTAAAGGAAGGATAGAAGGAAGAGGCTGGATGGAAGGTTAAGTTTGGTCATCACTTATATTTCAACCTCAAGTAATCTAAGGAAAAAATTAAGGTAAGGAAGAGGAAGTTAAGGAAGCAAAGAAGGACAGAAGGCAGGAAAGTAAACAAGCTAAATGGAATGCTAAGTTTGGTTATCACTATTTCAACTTTAAATACTCTGAGAAGGTAAAGAAGGGGAGTAAGGAAAGTAAGGAAGGAAAGTAAGACAAAAGAAGATAGAAAAGTAACGTATAAAAAGTTTGGCAGGTTGGATGGAAGGTTGTTTGGTTATCACTTCTATATCAACCTCAAATAATCTAAGAAGGGAAAGTAAGGTAAGGAAGGAAAGTAAGGCAAAGGAAAGCAGGAAAATGAGGAAATGAAAAGTTTAGAAAGGCTGAGGGAAGGTTAAGTTTGGTTATCACTTCTATATCAACCTCAAATAATCTAAGAAGGGAAAGTAAGGTAAGGAAGGAAAGTAAGACAAAGGAAAACAGAAAAGCAAGAGAATGAAAGGTTTGACAAGGCTGAGGGAAGGTTATGTTTGATTATCACTTCTATTTCAACCTCAAATAATCTAAGAAGGGAAAGTAAGGTAAGGAGGGAGGGAAGAAAGCAGAAGCAGAAAAGCAAGAGAATGAAAGGTTTGAAAAGGCTGAGGGAAGGTTATGTTTGATTATCACTTCTATTTCAACATGGCAGAATCTTTAGCCAACACTATCTCCTCCTGCCCACACCTTCCATTCATTCCCCGTCATGCCTCTCCTCTTCGTCCTCGTCCTCGTCCTTCGTCTCGTCCTCCTCCTCCTCCTCTTCCTCTTCCTCTCAACGTCTTCCTTCTTTCTTCACCCCCCTTCTTCCTGCTCCCTATCTTTGCCATCTTCATCACTGTTTGTATTGCTCTCATTAGTGGTATTCCTTTTCCTGTTTTTTTTGTCCTTTTTTTTATTCTCGTTTATTATCAGCATCATTATGGAAACTATCTTATTTGTTTTGTTTTGTGTGGTTGTTGTTGTTTTTTTACTCTTTTTGTTGTTGTTACTCTCATTTGTTTTGTCTCTATAGTCGTGTAGTTTTGTTTTTGTTTTGTTTTGTCTTGTTTTCATTCTCGTTTATTAATAACCAGTATCATTATTATTAGTCTTGTTTGTTCTGTTGTTGGTCATGGGATTTTTTTTTATTTTTTATTTTTGCCCTTCTTTTCATTCTTCTTTTTTCTTCCTCCTCCTCCTCTTCCTCCTCCTTCTTCGCTTCCTTCCTCTCTTCGTCACATCTCTCTCTTTTCGTCCTCCTCCTCCTCCTTCCTCTTCCCTTCTTATTCCTTATTTCTTCCTCCTTCTCCTCCTTCCTCCCTCCTTCTTCGCTTCCTTCCCCTCTTCGTCACATCTCTCTCTTTTCGTCCTCCTCCTCCTCCTTCCTCTTCCCTTCTTATTCCTTATTTCTTCCTCCTTCTCCTCCTTCCTCCCTCCTTCTTCGCTTCCTTCCCCTCTTCGTCACATCTCTCTCTTTTCGTCCTCCTCCTCCTCCTCCTCTCTTCTCTTCTTATTCCTATTTCTTCCTCCTCCTCCTTCCTCCCTCCTCTTTCGTTTCCTTCCCTCTTCTCCACATCCCTTTCTCTCCGTCCTTCCCTCCGCCTTTCTTCTTCCCTTCTTATTTTTATTTCCTCCTCCTCCTTCCTCCCCTTCTTGCGTCCTTCCCTCGTTCCACATCCCCTCTCTCTTCGTCTTCCTCCTTCTTCCTCCTCTTCCTCTCTCAACATCGTCCTCTCTTCCTTCCTCCTCCACCCTCCTCCTTCCTCCTCCTCCTCCTCCTCCTCCTCCTCCTCCTTCCTTCTTCGCTTCTTCCTTTTCATCTCCACATCAGTCTCTTCGTCCTCCTTCTCCTCCGCCTTCTTCTTCCCTTCTTCGTCTTCACATTCCCTTCTCTCTTACCCATCTCCCTCCAGACATGAGTGACCTCCGCATCTACCCATACTCTCTACACAAGCCTCACCCCTACACCCCTCCCCCCCACGTCTGCTACCTCCTACACTCCCTATACCCTAGACACACCCTACACCCCACCCCCTAGACACACCCTGTACACACACCCTACATTTAACACCTAACAACAGCTCTCCATCACATTGCATCACACATAACCCCACCCTGTCTCCCCCACAGCCTTTATTCAATACTTTAATGTGTGTTTGCTTCCTCCACGTCTGTAATTACTCAGTTTCATTATCTTATCAAAAAGTTATTTAGGCCTTTTTCTCACCTGGTCCTTGCTGTGTTTTTTTCTCGTTTGTTTTTTCATTCTGGCCCTTCGATGTTTTCCTCTCGTTTCTATGGTTTCACTCTGCTATTAGTTTCATGACATAAGAACATAAGAACATAAGAACACAAGAACATAAGAACATAAGAACACAAGAACATAAGGACATAAGAACACAAGAACATAAGAACACAAGAACACAAGAACATAAGAACATAAGAACACAAGAACATAAGAACACAAGAACATAAGAACACAAGAACACAAGAACATAAGAACACAAGAACAAAAGAACATAAGAACATAAGAACACAAGAACATAAGAACACAAGAATATAAGAACACAAGAACATAAGAACACAAGAACATAGGAACACAAGAACATAAGAACACAAGAACATAAGAACATAGGGAGACTGCAAGAGTATCCAATTCTTTCGTCTTGTTATCTGTTGCTTCCAAACGTATTATCAATCCTTTTTTTTTTTTTTCGACACCTTTTTTTATGCATATTCTCACCCTATGTATCTGTTATAGTATTCATTCTTTTAGCTTTTCTTTTTTTTTTTAGTTTTGTTTATCATGTCTCCCGTGTTTGTGTCCAACTCTTTCATCTGATTTTCTAGCCTCTTCTCACCTTGTAAATGTATTCTAGTCTTTTTGGGGGATTATCATCTAATTCTCTTGTTTTTCTTTTGGCTTGTCTCTTTACGCTAAAACCATTACCGTCTTTTTTGTACCTTTTGTTCGTACCTGTCTATTGCTCCTTCAACCTTCTGATAATTGTCATATTCATCTCTCCTCACTTTCTCCGCAGCACCTATTATGAGCACCTTTACTTATTTAGCACAGTTGTTTTGTACCTGATCCACCTTCCTTACCTTCCTTTCCTTCCTCTGTTTTGTACCTGATCCACTTTTCATACCTTCCTTTTCCTTCCTCTGCTTTGTACCTGATCCACTTTTTCATACCTTCCTTTCCTTCCTCTGTTTTGTACCTGATCCACTTTTCATACCTTCCTTTCCTTCCTCTGTTTTGTACCTGATCCATTTTTTCATACCTTCCTTCCCTTCCTCTGTTTTGTACCTGATCCACTTTTTCATACCTTCCTTTTCCTTCCTCTGTTTTGTACCTGATCCACTTTTTCATACCTTCCTTTCCTTCCTCTGTTTTGTACCTTGATCCACTTTCCTTACCTTCCTTTTCCTTCCTCTGTTTTGTACCTGATCCACTTTTCATACCTTCCTTTCCTTCCTCTGTTTTGTACCTGATCCACTTTTCATACCTTCCTTTCCTTCCTCTGTTTTGTACCTGATACACTTTTCATACCTTCCTTTCCTTCCTCTGTTTTGTACCTGATCCACTTTTCATACCTTCCTTTTCCTTCCTCTGTTTTTGTACCTGATCCACTTTCCTTACCTTCCTTTCCTTCCCTCTGTTTTGTACCTGATCCACTTTTCATACCTTCCTTTCCTTCCTCTGTTTTGTACCTGATCCACTTTTCTTACTCTTCCTTTCCTTCCTCTGTTTTGTACCTGATCCACTTTTCATACCTTCCTTTCCTTCCTCTGTTTTGTACCTGATCCACTTTCACTTACCTTCCTTTTCCTTCCTCTGTTTTGTACCTGATCCACTTTTCATACCTTCCTTTCTTCCTGTTTTGTTCCTGATCCACCTTTCTACCTTCCCTCTCCTTCCTTTGTTTTGTACCTGATCCACTTTTCTTACCTTCCTTTCCTTCCTCTGTTTTGTAACTGATCCACCTTTCTGACCTTCCTTTCCTTCCTTTGTTTTTTGTACCTGATCCACCTTTCTTACCTTCCTTTCCTTCCTTTGTTTTGTACCTGATCCACTTTTCTTACCTTCCTTTCCTTCCTCTGTTTTGTATCTGATCCACCTTTCTTACCTTCCTTTCCTTCCTTTGTTTTGTACCTGATCCACTTTTCTTACCTTCCTTTCCTTCCTCTGTTTTGTTCCTGATCCACTTTTCTTACCTTCCTTTCCTTCCTCTGTTTTGTACCTGATCCACTCTTCTTACCTTCCTTTCCTTCCTCTGTTTTGTACCTGATCCACTTTCCTTACCTTCCTTTCCTTCCTCTGTTTTGTACCTG
Source organism: Eriocheir sinensis (assembly GCF_024679095.1). Taxonomy (NCBI): domain Eukaryota; kingdom Metazoa; phylum Arthropoda; class Malacostraca; order Decapoda; family Varunidae; genus Eriocheir; species Eriocheir sinensis. The sequence continues at coordinate 18,658,211 of NC_066517.1, read as the reverse complement.
ATCCACTTTCTCTTACCTTCCTTTCCTTCCTCTGTTTTGTACCTGATCCACCTTCCTTACCTTCCTTTTTCCTTCCTTTGTTTTGTACCTGATCCACTTTTTCTTACCTTCCTTTCCTTCCTCTGTTTTGTACCTGATCCACTCTTCTTACCTTCCTTTCCTTCCTCTGTTTTGTACCTGATCCACTTTCCTTACCTTCCTTTCCTTCCTCTGTTTTGTACCTGATCCACTCTTCTTACCTTCCTTTCCTTCCTTTTCATTTCCATCTTTCATACCCACTCTCTAAATGCTGCTCGCTTCCACAACACCTGTCCCAAGCACTTCCACATCCTTGGCACACCTGACTCGCACCTTTCCATCCTTCCTTCCATCACCTCCACATTCTTTGCACACCTGTTTAACACTTGCTCTAACCTCATCCTTGCTCTAACATCATCACATTCTTTTCAGACTTATTTCGCATCTACTCCAACCTTTCCACTTTTGTTCAGTCACCTCCACATTCCTTGTATACTTCTTTCGCCCCTGCTCCACCTTCACGCATTCCTCCATCGCCTCCACATTCTTTCGCTCCTGCTCCACTCTTTCCTATCTGTGCCTTCCTGCGTCAATCAGCTCATCCCTCACCCGCACCTTACCTGCTCACCCTAAAGACCCTGATGAGAGAAAGGTGTGCTAATCAGTGGCACGTGGCTGACGGCTCCTTTTAACGCCCAGCACGTAACACTAACCAGCCAGCCTTTTATTTTCTCCATTTTTCTCTCCGCCTTCTTCTCCCTTTCTCGCCTGACCACCGTAGCCAACAACTTGCTTTCTTACGGCCCTGAGGAAGGTCACCAATGAGAGCACAGCGTCGCCTGGGTCCGTGACGTCACTATCGACATTCGTTAGTTCCCAGCCACGCCATTGGTCCCTGGAAGCATGACGTCACTCCCCATTACCCGCTGATTGGCTTAGAGGGCCTAGTTAGACCGTGGTGCACCGACACCCACGTCACTGTCCTGGCCCAATGGCTGGTCTGCGCCGCGTAATCCTGCTTGTCCTGGGTTTAAAGGGCGTGGTGTGGGGATCGCTATATTGAAGGCCCGACGCGAGGCAGGCACAGTGGCAGGCTTGTCTCCGACGCTGACGACATCCTCCGTGCCTCCCGCAGCCACAGCCATGCAGGTAACGACCAACGCCGCCTGTGTGTATGGAAGGCACAAACAAGAAAAACAACAAAGAGCAGAGCGTCAGATAACACGCCTTGCCGCGGACCGACTCCACCTTGTGCCCCGCCGTTGTTGTGGATTTGATTCTGATTCGTCTGCCAAATGTGTCTCGAGTGTCAGACGGCGAACGCCGTCCGTCGGCTTGAATACCAACCCGTCCACTTGTCTTATTTTTCGTCCTCGCCCTCACTTCACTTTCCATTGAGAGCGCAGCGACCTCAGGACGATGTAAGAGACATGTTTCATCTTTTTTTTTTTTGACATGATTTCACTGCAAGCGTAGGTCAGAATGAAGAAACAAGACCTCCATCACTACTGAATCTATCTTTCTTTTCAATTTTTGCTTTTCACGTTGTCTGTAGGTTGAGCGTTGTGTATAAATGATGAACAGAAACAAGATCTGCAACAATTCTGAATTCAACTTTTTTTTCTCCTATGATAGAGTCATGCACGATTTCACGCGTAGAGAAAAAATGATGCAATGAGAAGCAATATTTACAACTTTTCTTTTGGCCTTTTAGTGGACACGAAAGGAAAAGAATATATTAATGATAAGAATGTATCAATTTTTGCCCGAAAGTTAAGTATTATCGTACAAATATACATCGACGTGAAAATAAACTGAAAAAGCAACTAAAATTACGCCTTCAATTGATGTTAGCTCATGTAATTATGATGACAAAAAAGCGATATTATGGGAGAGAGAGAGAGAATTGTGGACGAATTTTTATCAAGGTCACACTCATTATATAGGCTTATCACACGCCCGCGCCTGCTCTCTCTCTCTCTCTCTCTCTCTCTCTCTCTCTCTCTCTCTCTCTCTCTCTCTCTCTCTCTCTCTCTCTCTCTCTCTCTCTCTCTCTCTCTCTCTCTCTCCCTCTCTCTCTCTCTCTCTCTCTCTCTCTCTCTCTCTCTCTCTCTCTCTCTCTCTCTCTCTCTCTCTCTCTCTCTCGACACGAAGACAATACCAACAACTCAGAAAAATTATGTAACCTATTGAGCAGAGTGTGTGTGTGTGTAAATGACAATGTGTGTGTGTGTGTGTGTGTGTGTCACCTCTACAAAAACACGCATGACCTTCCTTCTGGAACTCATTTCTCACCTCGCCTCCCCTCCTCCTTACTGCCTCCCTCTCGCTTCTCCACCCTCCTCCCTCCTCCCCTCCCTCCCTCTCCCTTCCTCTCTCTATCTTTTCTCCATTCATCCATATTCCTCCTCTTCTTCTCCCTGTTCTTCCCTCCTCCATTCATTCATTCACTTTTATCTCCTTCCCTCCTCTCTTCTTTTCTGTTTCCTCTCTTCATCCTTCCTCTCATTCTCTCTAATCTCCTCTTTCCTTCCTTCATTCATTCATTCATTTATCTCTTTTTTTCCTCTTTTTCTTTTCTATTTTTCATTTCTCCATTCATCTTCGTCTCATTTTCGCCTTACCTTCTTCTTTTTTCCTCCTATTCTTCCTTCCTTCCTTCATTCATTCATTCATTCATTCATTTATCTCTCCTTCTCTCTTTCTTCTCTTCTCCATCTTCACTATTCTCCTTTAACTATCTTTTTCCTCCTATTCTTCCTTCCTTCCCTTCCTTCCTTCCTCCTTTGCCTCCTCTCTCTCCCCTTCCCTTCCTCTTGTCTTTCTCTACATATTTTACCTTCGTATATTGTCTGGCTCTATTACGTCATTTAATATTTACTCTCCTCAACTTCTCTATTGTTTTATATTTATTAGGCTTGGATTCTATATTAATACAAGCAGTAGTAGTAGTAGTAGTAATGGTAGTAATGGAGGAGGAGGAGGAAAGTAACTATTATTGTCGTTTGCCACTTGAAAAAAGACATTTGAATTAATTTATCACTGAAATTCCTTCCCCTTCCTTACATTCTTTCTTACTCCTCCCTTTCCTTCACTCCTCTCTCCTCTCTCTCTTCCTTTCTCCTCTCTTCTTCTTCCTCCCTTTCCCTATCCTCTCTCCCTCACTACCTCTCTTTTCCTCTTCTCTTCCCTGTTCCTTCTCTTCCTCTCCTTCTTTCATCCCTCCTCTTCCATCTCCTTCAATCGCACCTTCTTACTTTCCTCTCCCCTCTTCCTTCCTTTCCTCTCCTTCTCTCCTTTCTCCCCGTTTCCTTCACCTCTTTCCTTCTCTACCCTCTTCCATTTTCCTCCTCTTCCTTTCCCTCTCTCCTCTACCTCTTCTCTTCCCTCTTTCGCCCTCTCAGCACCAACCTTCCAAATATTAGTAAAGGTCAAGTATTGGAAATTGAGAGAAGCGTTTAAGCAGTGGATTATACCGTATTTGGAACTGATGAAAGAACGGCTAAGTGAGATGTGAGAGAGACAGGGGGAAGAGAGAGATGAAGGAGGTGGAGAGAAGGAAAGGAAAAAGTGTGGATAAAGATGTATGAGAGAGAGGAAGGAGAAGATGGAGAGGGACAGTGAATGAAGGAAAATAAAGACAAAGTGAAAGGGAGAGTAAAAGAAAGGAAGGTGAGGAGGAAGAGGGATGCAAGGTAGATAAGGGAAAAGAAGGAATTAGAAGAGAGAAGAAAGGAGGGACAGTAGATAAAAGGAAGAATAAGACAAAGTGAAAGGGAGAGTAAAGAAAAGGAAAGTGAGGAGGAGAAGAGGATGCAAGGTAGATAGGGAGAAAAAAGGGAGTGGAGAAAGGAGAAGAAGGAGGAAGTAGATAAGAAGGAAGAGTGAAGATAAGTGAAAGGGAAGAATAAAGGGAGAAAGGAAAGGAGAGAGGAGGGAGAAAGGAGAAATGAGGAGAGATAAAAGTGAAATGATTGATTCCTTTCTCATTTTCTCATTTCATTCGCCAAACATTTCAAAGTCAGTGTTTTGTTTGTTTGTTCCTCTCCATTTTCATTCATAAACATTTCTAAGTCGATGTTTTGTTTGTTTGTTTGTTTGTTCTCTCATTTTGTTTGTAAACATTTCCTAAGTCAGTGTTTGT